>NC_039251.1:17201439-17278939 GCF_003368295.1 Carassius auratus | reverse complement strand
CTCAAAATATTATGATTTAAACTAGATAAATATTCTTTAATTAAGTCTCATGTGAATATATAACACCTCAGTTGGAGGGAAACATAGACTTTATGGCTTTACAATATTAATCCTAGTTTGTGGTTTACCTTAATTGTCATTCCCAGAGAAGCTTAAAACACAACACCACATATACAGAAAACATTATACTTGTTTTGAGAGTGGAGGGAAAAAAATAGTGTTACGCTTGCCTGTTTGCCCCCTGCTGGCTCTGCTACACAGTGCAGACGTTAGTTGGGCAACAGGTGTATTCAATCCCCAATCAGTATTAGTATAAAGATCAGTGCACCTCCAAGTGAACTCTCTCTCTCATTTCTCCCATTCTTTTATTTAATACATATTTTGCTCATATATACCATTTTTCTCATTGTTATTGTTAGTGTCAGATATTGTTTGTTTATTTAATAACCACACGCGCGTGTAGTTTTTCCCCTAGACGTCAGTTTATTTTGTTTGTTTAATTGTTTGACAATAAATTTGGTTTATTGTTAAAGCATTTGTTGTTGGCCTCTTTTATGTTGCGGTTTGGGAGCCAGCCGTAACATAAAAATGGGAGTCTCGTCCGGATTTTGAACATTTGTTTCTGAGGGACTCTTTTTTTTAGTCTCTTCAGGATTTCTTGTGAGAATTGGCTTTCACTCCGGTTAGACAGTGTGTTTCAGCTGGGTTGCGCGTGAGCGGCCCTTCCATCGGAACACTATTTGTTGTTTTGTTGATTTTGTTTTGCATTTTATTTTGGAGGTTTCGGAAGGAAATCCTGGGTGGGGGTACGCTTCTCGCGCAGCTGATCTCATTTGGAGAACGGTTGTTACGAGGTTCAGCGTTTCAAGTCGCCTCGAGCCCGGCAGTCCTTTGAAGACTAGCTAGGTTAGTTAGTTTCAACAGGCAGGCATATCGGAGATGTAAAAGCCAATGGAAATCCTGGTGAGTACATTTTTTTCCCTTGGTTTTGCTTAATTTGATTATAAAGAGAGCGTGTTTTCGCGTACGTGTGGTTATGTTCATTTTGCCATTTTATATAGGAAGTGGATGTTTGTGTAGACTAGTTAAATACAATTTGATTTGTTTACATGAAAATCTTGGGGACAATAGCAGCTGATGTGATTCGTAAATAAGTTTGAAACAGCTGTTGTGGCCTAGTGAGTAAGACCGATTGTTGTTTACTGTGAGTAAATTAGCACTGCATTGAGTGGTTATGCAGGGTTTTACACATTCCTATTACAAATGTGCATTGATTTGTCCTCTTTATAACACTGAAATGGTTGCAGTAACTTTAAGGTCTGTGTGATTAAGTTGAATGGTAGAAACAGGATTTTTTTTCTTGTTTAATTATTCACTTGATCTTTTATAGTGTTTCTAGTGTTATAGTGGATTGAGCTAGGTTGTTTTTCTGACACTTTTCGTTGGGAGGTTTTGTTAGAATTATTTGGGCTATTGTAGTCAATTTATTGACTAAATCTTCATTGTGTTAATCGGATGCTTGTTCAAAATGACGTCCATTGAGGAATTGAATGTAGAACTTTCTGATAAATTTCTAGATAGGTGCACCAAAGAACAACTTTTAGAAATCGCAGAGAGTCATGCACTCATTTTGAATAGTAATGATAAGAAACGCAAGGAGGATTTGTTGAGGGCTGTTAAAAGCCAGTTGATAGCCAAAGGAATTCTGGATGTAGGAGAATATCCACTTATGGAGAGAGATGTCATGTTCACAGAGAAACAAACACAGTTTGAAACTGAGAGACTATCGTCTGAAGGTACTCAAGCATTAAAAGATAGGGAATGGGAAAAACGGATTCAGTTAAAAAAATTAGAGCTTGAACAGGAGCGTGAACGTACACAATTGGAGCTGAAAAAGTTAGAGTATGCACGTGAGAGTGAACGTGAACATAGGCAGTATGAGATGAAGAAATTAGAACTTGAATTGGAAGTTAGGAAAGCTGAAGCTTCTAAATCTGTTCAGTTTGTGCACTCTTCTTTTGATGTTGGTCGAAACATTAAGATGGTTCCTCCATTCTGTGAACGTGATGTTGACAAGTATTTTGCCCATTTTGAAAGGGTTGCTTCTTCTCTAAAGTGGCCAGAAGAGGACTGGACTCTGCTTCTGCAGTGCGTTTTGACAGGGAAGGCTCAGGAGGTGTTTTCTTCTCTTTCTGAAGAAGAGAGTGTAGATTTTCAACAAGTAAAAACAGCCATTTTGAGAGCGTATGAGTTAGTACCAGAGGCTTATCGCCAACGTTTTCGTAGCTATAAGAAACTTGAGAAACAAACGTATGTTGAATTCGCTCGCGAAAAAGATTGCGTTTACCAGGTGGTGTCAGTCTCGGAAAGTGGAAACCTTGAACCAGTTGAGGGAGTTAATTCTTGTGGAAGAATTTAAAAACTGTGTACCAGTGTCTGTGTCTACTTATCTGAATGAACAGAAGGCCCTTACATTAGCTAATGCAGCTGTGTTGGCTGATGAATTTGTTCTTACTCACAGAGTTTCTTTTCCTGATAGAGTTTCAAGCGATCAGAGTAGAAAGTCATTTCAGAATCGGTGGACACCTCCAGTGAGTACATCAAACACTGTGTCAAGGGTGCCCCCTGTGAGTCAGAATTTTTCATCAGATAAGAAAGGTACGGTGATCTGTTTTTACTGTCACAAAGTTGGGCATAAAATCTCTGAATGTAACTCGTTAAAGAAATCTGCTAAGCCAGTTGGATTGGTTGGAATTGAACCACTGGAGAGTCATGCTTATCAACAGAACTCTGAGATTAGGAAGGGGATCTCAACACAGGTAGATGTAAGGGATAATTATACAGAGTATGCTCCATTTCTTACTAACGGCATTGTGTCTCTGCCAGGTCAAGAAGGAAAAGTTTCTGTGAGGATCCTGAGAGATACCGGAGCTTCTCAATCATTCTTATTAGAGGGAGTTCTTCCACTCTCAGGTCAGACTGCAACCGGGAGGGATGTATTGATTAGGGGAATAGAAATGACCGTTTTAAAAGTCCCCTTACATAAGGTACATCTTACATCTGATCTGGTAACTGGTGATGTTATTGTTGGAGTACGATCTTCCCTTCCTGTACCTGGTGTTTCTTTTATCCTGGGAAATGATCTTGCTCAGGGAAATGTCTGGGGAACATCAAAATCTGTACCATCTACTGTTGTAGTCTCCTCGCCTGTGTCTGCAGATGTTCCTGATGAATGTGGTTGGAAATTTCCCCATGTGTTTCCTTCCTGTGCTGTCACCCGAGCCAGAGGAAAGCAACTTAAAGCTGACCAGCTGGGTGAAGTTTCTTTACATCTTGATAGTGAGGTAACCATGGAGAAACCGTTACCTGTTCATTCTGAGGATGATGTAGATGGGGGTGCGTTTGTTCCATCAGATCAGGTTGATGATGGGACAGTCGAAGGTGAACCACTTGGTATGTCCTTGACAAAAGACATGATTTCAGATTCATCCGATTTATTTTCTGAGGAGTTTGTATCCCGGGAGAAGGGAGTATCAGAGGATCTTTTATCCTCTATTTTTCATGTCTCGAGAGAACTTGATTCAAGAACAGTTAGCTGATGTTACTCTTAAACCTTTGTTCTCAATGGTTTGTATCGAGAGAGATATTGAGACCCAGCTACCCTCTTGTTACTTTCTGAAAGATTGGATGTTGCTTAGACGGTGGGTCAGTGAATCTGAACCCATTACTAAAGTTTATGTGCAGGTAGTAGTCCCTCTTAAATTCAGGCAGTCTGTGGTCAGGTTAGCTCATGATAGAATGGCTGGACATATGGGAGTGAGGAAAACATACGATCGGTTGCAACGCAGGTTTTTTTGGCCTGGTTTAAAAAGAGACGTAGCAAAGTATGTTAGAACTTGTCATGTGTGTCAACTCACTGGTAAGCCAAACCAAAAAATCCCTGTGGCTCCTCTCCAATCTATTCCAGCGATCTCAAAACCATTTGAGTATTTACAAGTCGACTGCGTAGGTCCTCTACCAAGATCAAAGACCGGTCATTTGTATTTACTTACCGTTATGTGTCTGTCTACCCGGTATCCAGCTGCGTATCCTGTCAGGTCCATCACTACCAAATCTATTCTCAAAGCTTTAACTGCATTTATGTCAACATTTGGCATTCCTAGAGTTATCCAGTCTGACCAGGGCTCTAATTTTATGAGCCGTCAGTTTGCTAAAGCTTTGCGACAATTAAAAATCAGTCATAACATTTCCAGTGCCTATCACCCTCAGAGTCAAGGGGCCCTTGAAAGATTTCATCAGACCCTGAAGTCCTTGCTACGGTCATACTGTGTGGAGCTTGGGTCTGATTGGGAGGAGGGGCTGCCTTGGTTGCTTATGGGAGTTAGAGAGGTTACTCAGGAGAGCATTGGATTCAGTCCAAATGATTTGGTGTTTGGTCATGAAGTTCGTGGTCCAACTGCTGTTCTAGCTGACAACTGGATCCCTTCTGAACCCTCCAAAAATGTTTTGGATTTCGTGAGTGGTTTTCGATATCGGCTGCATGAGGCTCGAGCAATTGCTCAGAGAAAACTGGGGAAGTCACAGAGTAAGATGGAGAGGTTATTTAACAAACAAGCAGTGTCTCGTAAATTTCAGGTCGAAGACCAAGTATTAGCTTTGTTGCCACTTGCAAGTAACCCTTTTCAAGCCCGTTTTGCAGGTCCTTATCCAGTTCTTAAGTGCCTTTCTGGACAGAATTATCTCTTGAAAACCCCCGAACGACGCAAGGGAGTGCAGGTTTGCCATATAAATCTTTTAAAGCCTTACTTTCCTCCTGCATCTTCGGTGGGTTTAGTAACTACTGTGCCAGATGGTTCTTCACATTTGACTGGGGAGGGGACTTCCTCTTCAAAGAGTTCCTTTTTGAGTTGTGATGGAGATGACGGTGTTCACTTTCCTTCTCGAGGAGTTATTGAAGGACGATTGAATAATTCTGAGATGTATCTACAGTTAGCCCATCATTTACCACATCTATCGCAGTCTGAGAAGAAAGACATTCTTCAGTTGGTCGAGTCGTTTCCCAACTTGTTCTCTGATGTGCCTAGTTGTACTACAGTGATCGAACATGACATTGATGTGGGTTCTGCTTTACCGATTAAGCAGCATGCGTACAGAGTAAACCCCATAAAACGGGAGTTGTTGAAGAAGGAGGTTAGTTACTTATTAGATCACAACTTGGCTGAACCCAGCTTTAGTGCTTGGAGTTCCCCTTGTCTCCTTGTTAATAAGCCTGATGGATCCTACAGATTCTGTACAGACTATCGCAAGCTTAACTCCCTCACTAAGCCAGATTGCTACCCTTTACCCCGCATAGATGATTGTGTGGATCGAGTGGGGTCTGCAAAGTTTGTGAGCAAATTTGACCTGTTAAAAGGGTACTGGCAGGTTCCACTGACTGCTAGGGCAAGAGAACTGTCTGCATTCGTGACACCTGATGACTTCCTCCAATATCGTGTTATGCCGTTTGGGGTTCGAAATGCTCCAGCCACCTTCCAGCGCCTTGTAAACCGGGTGTTGTCTGGATTATCTGACTGTGAAGCTTATTTGGACGATGTGGTTCTGTACAGTTCATCTTGGTCGGATCACTTAGTCCAAATAAGAGAGTTATTTGTTCGTTTGACTGAGGCCTCTTTAACTTTAAATCTGGCAAAATGCGAATTTGGGAAAGCTACTGTCACCTATTTAGGTAAAATAGTAGGAAATGGACATGTCCGTCCCATTGAAGCTAAGATTGAGTCCATCTGTGCTTTTCCAGTGCCTTCAAATCGCAAAGAGTTGCGTAGGTTTCTGGGAATGGCCGGATATTATCGTGGGTTTTGCCCAAACTTTGCATCCATCGTAACACCTTTGACCGATCTTATAAGTACAAAAGTATCTTTTCATTGGACCACTGTTTCTCAACAGGCTTTTGATGGAGCCAAAGCACTGTTGGCTAGTGCTCCTGTCCTTCTTGCACCAGATTTTTCTCGACCTTTTTGTTTAGCTGTGGATGCCAGCGACACTGGAGCGGGAGCTGTTCTGTTACAGAAAAGTCAGGATGGAGTAGAACATCCAATCTGTTATTTCTCAAAAAAAATTCAATGTCCACCAGCGAGTTTATTCTGTTGTGGAAAAGGAGGCGCTTGCTCTTGTTCTGGCTATCCAACACTTTGAGGTCTATCTGGGATCATCTGCTAGTCCGATTGTGGTTTATACCGACCATAATCCTTTGGTGTTTTTACACCGAATGAAAGATCGTAACCAGAGGATAATGCGGTGGAGTCTCTTCTTGCAACCATTTTCCCTTGACATTAAACACATCCGGGGCAGTGACAATGTCATTGCCGATGCCCTATCCCGAACATAAAGGTTGTATATTTTGTTGTCTCCTTATTATTTTTTTTTGTTTTGTTTTTTTTCCCTCTACTTGTCTCTTTCTATCCTGTTTCCTAGGGCCCAGGAAGCAGGAATCCGGAACCAAGTGGAGTGGGATCATCGGTGGAAATTTTGATGTTTTTTTAGTATTCCTTAGAGGAATACTTTTGTGGGGGAGGTGTTACGCTTGCCTGTTTGCCCCCTGCTGGCTCTGCTACACAGTGCAGACGTTAGTTGGGCAACAGGTGTATTCAATCCCCAATCAGTATTAGTATAAAGATCAGTGCACCTCCAAGTGAACTCTCTCTCTCATTTCTCCCATTCTTTTATTTAATACATATTTTGCTCATATATACCATTTTCCTCATTGTTATTGTTAGTGTCAGATATTGTTTGTTTATTTAATAACCACATGCGCGTGTTGTTTTTCCCCTAGACGTCAGTTTATTTTGTTTGTTTAATTGTTTGACAATAAATTTGGTTTATTGTTAAAGCATTTGTTGTTGGCCTCTTTTATGTTGCGGTTTGGGAGCCAGCCGTAACAATAGTAACACTTAACAATAAAGTTCCATTAGTTCATGTATTAACTAGCTTGAACAATGAACAATACATTTACTACAGTATTTAATCATCTTTGTTAATGTTAGCTAATGATAATACAGTTAACAATGTTAACAAGCACAACTATTGATTTTAATAATGCATTAGTTGAAATTAACATTAACTAAGATTAATAAATGCTGTACAGGTATTTTTCATTCTTAGTTCATGTAAACTAAAGTTAACTAGTGTTAACTAATGAACCTTAATGAAAAGTGTTCCCAAGTTTTGAACCCTTTTTTTTCAGTGGCCTTTGATGTGGAAGTTTAATCTCTCTTTTTCTCAAAGAGCATATACAATCGTTTAAAAACCATAATCAGTCTGTCCTGAAAGTTTTGTATATAATAAAGAAGCAAAAAAAAAAAGGAGTAGGGAGGGGTCTTCCTGAAACCACAATGCATTGAATAAAATTAAAGCATGTAATTTGTTGCTATCATTTGCAAAACATGTTGCTGCCATGAAAATTCCTTCCAGAGTAAATACTACCGCACATTATTTTCTGTTTAGTGTTATTCAAAAATAATTCAAATAATAAAAGTAGTAGATATCTATAATAAAGTTAAAGTTATAGAAAACACACACAACAGGCTCTCTCTAAACAGTCAAGACTTTGAAATGCTAAAGAGCAGAATTAAAAAAATGAAAGTATTGGCGAGAAATCCAAGAGTCTAAACAGAGGGGATATCAGGGGAGTAATGACTGATTGCCATTCATCTCTTAACCTGAACGAGATCGGCTGCTTGAATCCTCCCTCTCTGGAGGTGAGCATATGGACAGTGCATCTGTTTTTGTGGTGAGTTGAGCGATTCTACACTGAGTATAAAACTGGGATTCTGTCCAACTTAAGAGTAAGTTGTCCCCACCTGCTAAATGGTGTATGCTTTCCAGATTGCATGTTTGACCATTTAAACTTAATTAATCACTAGTGTTCAAAGACACTGTTTCATGTTGTTGGAGGCTTAAAAAGTGTTGTTTGTTTTCGAGTTTGGGAACATAAAAAAACTGCTAGCAACACTATGCACCACTTCAAGGCTGCTTCAAGTTTGGGCAGCCATACTGTGGTTAACATGAGCAAGTGTTTGTCTTTGGAAACATTAATCAAACTTTGAAAGTGATTCGGAAAGGGAAAAAAAAATCATTAGACTGGTTTCATTTGTCTCTTCAAACACAAATCCCTGAATAAAGCATGAGAATCCCCCGAAACAATACAGCTTTCAGCACCACCCACTGGTAGGAAATGTCTCATATAAGTACTTTAGCCAACAGAAATGATATTCTCACAAGACTTTGACCCTCTGTCATTTCACCTCTCACTCACCCCATCAGAGAGCATTCAATCATCTGTAATTGTGATCACACATCACCCTTACAAAACAACTGCTGCAAATGCAATCTATAACTGGACCCGAACAGGGAATGGAAATCCCATTCCTAGGAGCTCTAAAACAAACAATGTGTTAGTCCTATCAGTAACCTCTATCCTGAGAGGACAAGGTTAACATCGACACTCTGTGAATTGGTGCACCCAAAATAACAATCGCACCGAACAACACAATCAAAGCATTCCCGCGTTCCCTCATTGTTTAATTTTCTGGTTTTTATCTGCGATATCTCCAAGCGTGCTCTTATCTTTGACCCTCAGCTTGTAGCTTTGTGGCAGCTTCCCTTTTAGATGGCTGATGACCTTGGATGGGATGTCATTAAACCCTGACCCATTTGATGATCCCCTCATGTGGAATACATATGCCAAACGGGAGCCGCATTCACGCAGCAGGGGTGACGTGAAATACTTACAAAAATATGACTTGACACACTTTATCAAATGGGGAAAGATGAAGACAAAACAGCTGCTGCTGCTGTCGTAAGCAATCTGGCCGTGATTGAATAAAAGTGTCAAGAAAAGGGCCGCTTGATGGTCTTTTGTTCTCTCCCATCCAGGTTGATGTTAGTTTGAGCTGTCAGGGGGGAATCACAGCTGTGTGATTTATCAATACTCCAGTGACCTTGTATCTGGCGGAGGATGAGAGCACAGCGCCCCCCGTTTGAAATCTTGCTGAATGCCCAGAAACAATCCACATTTTGGGGCTGCGTGCCAAGTAGTGCATCGGCCGCCAAAAGAAGGGTGTTTGCTTGCACTGTGGATTTCTTTGAGAGTTGCAAAAAAAACTAAAACAAAGTAACACTAAAGAAAAAAGCTCAGTGAACAACACATTTTGTAAATGATTATTATTCTAGCTTAACTTATACATATGCTGTTGTTCGTTCGTAATACATTCAGATTTATTACAAAATGAGTGTATATAGAAATTAAGGAAAGACAGAAAACTATTGTATTTTCAGCCACTAGTTAATTTTGATATTTTGGGCTAATTGTCTACTTTTAGACTACGTGCCTTTTAGATTTCAATGATTCAGTAGCATTTTAAACAAAACTTTCAATATTCTCAAGGTTTTTGAGGAACTTGATGGAAAAAATCTATTAGTTTAAAATGTTCACACTATACACCTGAAGTCTCTTGCACTAACATTAAATAACCATTTTAATAAAACAATCAAATTGAGCCTTAATGTAAAGTATTTCAAAACAAAAAGTATATATATATATTTCTCTTTCTTCATTTATTTGCATTTCAAAAAATGGAAAAAGTCACCTAATTTAACCTGATTGTTCCTGCTATGTTTTTAAACTTGTATAAAACAAAGTAGAAGACACGTTTCAACAAATGCGTCTTCATTTTTTTTTTTTTTTTTTCAAAGGACAAGCATTGTTATGATGAACCAGATGTTTTACCAGCATTGCACATTCATTACTCCCATAAAGCCATCTGTGGAATAGATTTTATGCAAATTTTTCAAGGGATCTGCATAAATAAAGTCCCAATTAATACCTCTGAAGAAACCTCTGTACTGTTTGATACTAAAGTGTTCTTAATTATGAAGAAGAAGGTAAGATGCCCCCAGGTAAAACTCAACAAATGGATAGCGATCAAGAAACATGGCGAGTTTTGTACTCCGGAACTTTTGTTCTTCTGACCTGTGATGGAACAATAATTAAAATAATGCAGCCTAATGTATGTCCCGCTGTGATCATTTCTCATTGGATGGCTATTTGATAGATCACCGCTTGTGTTATTTAAGTGGAATACTAGCCTGCATGATTAAATGCTGTAATGCATACAAGATGCTTAATGTTTCCAATAATAAAAGCTGACATAGACAAAGATATTAGTGAAGATATTAATATAACATAATATATTATATAATTATAACAAAAAAATAAACAAGTATTTATACAAATTGCACAAATGAATGTCCTTCTATAATATTTTGCTAAGACAAACACACATTCTAAGTGTGGCTTAAGTGTGCAAATGCATACAGTGCATTCAAGAAGTGTGTCATATATATCTGATTACACTCAATCCAGAACAATCACACTGAGCCATTTCCCAGGGTAGACTGGAATCTATTTAAAGAGGTTGTTGTATCAGTGCTTCTAATAAAACCTCATTCATTTTCCCCTTTTTCTCTAGGAATGCACAACATGTTTAACCAGATGCCTTTGGAGCAGTCCATTGATTGGCAGATCTGCTTTTTGCCAGACACCGATGGCTTTAATGGTGAAGGTGCCCCTTTGTTCAGATGTTATTGATCAGCCAGAAGAGGCTTAGCTTTATGATAGCATTCCACATAACTTTCAGGGCTTAACAAGTGCATTTCACATGACAGTAAATAATACTGTTGGTCAAATAATTCATTAGCACCACAATAAAGAGAATAATAATAGGCAAATCAGTGCATGTACTTGAAGCCGAACAGGAAACGAGTGAAGGGAATGGAGGGGTAGACAGAGGCTAATACAGACAGCTTTGTCATGTGATTAGTGGTCTGCTCTGAAGGAATCTGGCCAATGACTAAACAGGAGAAGGTGTGGACAGATCAGCTAATGGCTCGGAATGCAGCGGCTAAAGAGATACCACTTACTCTTATATATTCTCATATACAGCTCATATACTGTATTTTACACAATACCGCCTCTAAATGAGTTAAATAAACAGCAGTGAGGGTGGGTTTTTAAATGAATTAGCAAACAGTCCTATAAATTCTGAGTAATCAAATCTTTGAAGTGAATGATATAGCAGCCCTCATGTCTTTGGACACTTAGAAGTCACACTCGAAAATGAACATCACTGCATGTCAAACCAAGAAGCATTTTAAGAAAGACAACCCAAAATGCAAGCAAAATATTCAAATAATTATGGATGCACTACTGTATATCTATAATAACACAATGGTTATATCAACTGATGTTAGATTATATGTTAGATTAATTATACTGGATATTTAACTGTGCATTTTCATTTTGCTTAATTTACATTGATCACTTAAAGTTAATCTTTTAAAACACTCGTAATTAAAATAAAATGTGAAACATAATTTTCAGCAAAACTCTAAATTAATGTCTATTTTTTATGATTAACATTATTTTATGATTCCTAAATACTTGAAGCATTTAATTACATTTCAGTTATAAGTGTTTCCGTTTTGAATTTGTGCAAAATTGTTTACAAATTTTTATATCAGCCATTAATCAGATATCAGTCATGAGCATAATTATCGACTTAACAGTAAATGCATCCTTAAAAAGATTGTTAGGTTTTAAATAAAGCAACAGTAGTGCTCAATAATGTTCAAAGTTAAGACAGGACACCTGGTTCCTCTGCTAGGACACCTGTGTGAACTTGAAGGGATCCGCCATCTGGTTAAAAGTAATTGCAGAAATGTCTGAGAATGTCAATTCTGAGTAAATCATTTGCTTGCAGATGCCATTTGGCTGAATAAAATATGATTTGGTTATTTAAGTGTGGCTTAAGTGTCTAAATACTTTTTGGGGCCAGTGTAAGCTATTTCAACACCTAACATCTGTTGTGTAGGGTATTTTTTACTGCTGCCCCCAAAACTGGCAACTGTTTCCTCCAATCTCACAGATGAATAGAAGCATAATGATCTGAGCCTTCAGTGAATGTTACAGCATTATAATCTTATTTGTTTGATGCAGCAATTGGACAGATGTTCTCTTGATTTGACGCTTTTTTGGTTACAAAACGTCCTCCATGAGGCTTACAAATATTTATCCATGTAGCGGCGTGAAACTCGTTATGCTGGAGTAGATAAGCTTTGTATGTTTGACTAAAGCATTGCTGTGCTGTTCCTTAATTGCTTTAAATATACAAACCGCTCAAAGACGTAAATACATTGTTTTGAAACAATGAGTTAGTGATAAGCACACAAATTGAGCTTACTGTTTCAACACTCAATTTATGAATAATCATTTCCTGAAGAAACTTTCTTGAGTGGGTATCAATGCGCACAATGGAATTTCAAGAAGAAATACAAATTTGATGAAAACTGACTCACCCTCAGGCCATACAGTACATGATGGATTTGTTTATTACAAACATGCAGCTTTTTGCTTCTCAAGACATTAAATGATGGACTGGAGTCAAGTTGTGGATTATTGTGATATTTTTATCAGCTGTTTGGACTCTGATGGCGCCCATTCACTGCAGAGGATCATTGGTGAGCAAGTGATTTAATGCTACATTTCTTCAAATCTATTTTGATCGCGAAATAAACTCATCTAAATCTTGGGGATGGCCTGAGGGTGAGTAAATGTTTTGCAAAATTTAGATATTGGTTGATCTATTCCTTCATGTGAACAAAAACAGTATGACAGACAGAGGTTTTCTTATATTTAACTTCATTTTTATCTTTTGTAATTACAGTACTATACATAATATAACATATCACCTTTCAGATTATCATATTATCTGTATAACTGAATGTATATGATAATAGTGTACACAGAAATAGTGCTTTTTTATTTTATGTTTTTAAATCTGTTTTGTACTGAGATGGAAAAACAGGGAATTATTAGTCCATTCACACATTTCGTTAAATTCCAGGCACATACCTCATAAAAACAGTTCATATAACTAATAGGAGGTACCTTTAAAATAAAAATCTGTGATTTTCAGGAGACCATAATATCACTACCAGACTTGACACTTTTTAACTATCTTGTTTCTTTGAATTTGGATACACTTGAGTGTTCCCATATATAATTTTGTTGATTCCAGCATTCAACAAAAAAGCAGTTTCTGCTATCAGATGAATCCTCTCTCTCTCTCTCTCTCTCTCTCTCTCATAAACAAGGGATGGGTTGTCTAGCAAGGAGAACACCTGTAAGACACCGATGAGCAAACCTGTGCCAACTGTCCCGACTGAGTCAATATGCAATTATTTCAACTGAAGATCCACCAATGTCTACATCAAACGCTCCACATTCCTTGGGCAGATTAGCCGAAATTATCTTTTATTATTTTGTCCTGCACTGACAAATTGAACTCTATCTGGTCCACATTGCGATGAAATCTGAGACAGCTTGAATGGCAGTGGTATGTTTGGAGTTTGGATAATACTTACCTTTTATGAAAGGGCCAACGGCGGTGGGAGATTAATAACTGAACACTGAGTGCCTTTCACTGATACTATCCCTCAGGTCGTCTTGTAAAAGCCTGTTGAGAGGTTAAATTAAATTGTTGTAATAAATGTTTGGTTTCAGCGATGCTGTATTATTGAAAATCAAACAAACACCGACAGGCTTTTGTGCGATGAGGATCAGAGAGGGAAAATGAATAGGCGGCGAGGGGCGGGGGGCATGTAGGGAAGTATTATGTACATTTGAAACGGACTTGTTTTCACTTAAACAATCATTAAATTGGAGCAAGAGGAACAATTATGTTGATGAATGTTTCCAGAGCTACTGTAATTAAATTAATCCATTTAATTAACTAATTATATTGAACTTTTCCCCAGAGAGCAACATAAGACTTGTGTTCTCTCTTACAAACAAGCAAAAATAATGTTGTGTAAATGATTGCAAAGATCAGAAGGAAATGAATCTATGTCAAATAAAATGCACAGACAAAGACAAACCGATGGAGTGTGTATTGTCATCTGTTGTAACACAATCACGGATGATTGTAACGCACGGGGGAGAACATAATTGGATCAAAACTTTTTCATACCTTAATGGGCTACCCTAGAGAGATCTGGTTCCCTCATTTGCAAATTCAATTCGATAGCATTCTGACAGCACATTGCAGCCCTAACAATGTATTCAAATCAGTAAATTATTACAACAACTTACATTATGCTCAAACAAGCACTTCAAAGGGCTTAAAAGTCACACACTTGAATTTATTTTCTACTGTATAAAGTAAATAAATAACTACAGCACTACATAATTTAGTAGGCTATTATAATGCTACTACACTTTGAGTCATTCAGCAACTACTACTACTACTAATTAATAATAATAATAATAAACTTTAAAGGAGAATAGAATATTATGTGATAATCATATTCAGAGTTAGATACCAGATGACTGGCGACTCAACAATGCCATCTAGAGGTAGTGAGCTGACACTACAGTGAGATTGACTCTGACGAGCCCCGTGGTCTAGATCAAATTTTCCCCATTTCATGTTAAGAAACTCTTAAGGGTGACAATGCCATGGCTGAAGGTGTTATTTGAATCTAGGCTATATAAGACGCCTGTACAAAATTAATTACAGAACTGTCATTGCATAGGCCTACAACATTAACACAGAGAAAGCGTTTCAATAACATTGTAAGTCACCTCACGCTGCGTTATGTTTTCTCACTGAGAAAAAACTGAAGAGCAGATCTCTTTTGGATGCTGATTCTTCTCATTTAATTTGTGTGTCCGTCGGGCCTTTTTGAAGTATAGCCTACCACATGTTAACCGCTTCCGGTAAGAAAGGAGATACAATAATATTACTTCATAATAGTAATAATCTCTGTCCTTAAGGAAGCGTTCAAGATTATTAATATTTTCGTAGAATCCCGTACGTGAAATAAAAATCCAGACGTTAAATAAACAAATTTTGTGTGAAAACAGCTTGACGTTTCTGATCATATTTAACTTGTTCATGTTACATTTATTTTGGTCTGTGCTATAATTGGTGTTTATTAAATTTTGAAGTCCTCCTCAAGAGTTTCACACAGTTGGTCAAACAGCTTTTGAGTTTGCTTAAAGGGATTCTTTCTCACTTCTTTCTCATAACAGAATGTCCTGTGTCAATACTGTATCCATGTTAACCTTCTTACCTATAAGCAAGTTAAGTTTGGAGTGTTTAAAAAAGATTGTATGCAACATTATGTGATTAACAACCTTCTTTGTTATGGTCAATTTTTTATTCATAAGTGTAGATTTTTGAAACCCCCCCCCCTTCTTTTCCTCACTTCATGACCTTAGCATTATTGCTTCGTGTACTCTTGCAAGTAATAAGGCTATTACATTATATTACATTATATACATTTTTATGAGTTTAGTATCTTATAACACCTTTTACTAAATTTTGTTAGTGCATTATTTTCTTATATTTTTGTGGAAAATTCATCTTGAATTTCCAATTCAAATTTAACTACTGCTATGTAATGTATATAACGTATAGTTATGTCTGCATTATATATTTGCAACTGTGTATTTTGATGTCTTACTTTTGTTACTTTTTAAATATTTTAAATTAAAAAAAAATTAATCTCCTCCTTTACTCAGAGAATATGATTCTTGTGTATTACTTTCTATATATTAAAACCTGTAGTGTTCTATAAAATAGTATTTATTCTTCTCATGTAAATTGTTTGCTGGCTGCAATGTTTGCTGATGGAAACTCAGTTCATGGCTTACATGTAGTTATGGTATCCACCAGCAGAGGCTAACTAGTTCAACCAAACCTCTTGACAAAATCCAGTTGCTTATAGAGTGCTACACTGAGGACATATTTTTGTAGGCCAACTCAGAAGTTAGCATCACCATTGTTCCCTCAAGAAAAATAATAATACTAATAATAAAATAAAAAAGCACAATAGCATTTAAAAATTAGATCTGTGACCAGCAGAAGTTTAAATGCTTGCATGCTTTTGTTCATACAATTACCAGGAATTAACAAACTAAACCACTGACTGGGACGTCACCACCATTAGTTTTCCCTTTTAGTTTGGGCCTTGATTTAACAGACAGTTTCCACAGTTTGAGTTTAAAATAGTTTGCGAGAATGTGATATAAATACAATGAGACTGATGATGTTTAAGGCACATGACAACCTCTGTTGTTCCATTTAGCCACTTGTTAGCAACAATATTTTCCAAGCAAAAAATAAATAAATAAAAACCGAATGTGGTATTAATGATATATTTCCTGCAAGTGAATAATAAAACATGAAATATTTTAGCTTGTGTTAATCACAGACCCTATTTCAGCCATTTTTAACAAAAACCCATTCAGTAAACCCACTGACTTCAGAATGATGAAACCGGAAGTGCTAAAATGTTATAACATTATCCTCAAAGAAATTACATTATTTTGGTGGAAAAGCAATAACAATAAGTCTAAGAATTAAGTCTCACCATTTGTCTGGCTTTAGTACTTAGTGAAAAGGTTTTATAGTCTGACTGTGGGAAACCCCAAAATAATTTTCACATGATTGCTTTTCTTACTACAGATTATCGTAATTTTGTTTTAACAGCTTCTTAATTACCGTTTTTCTACAGCTTGGTGAATTTGAAAGATCAAAAATCCACAAAATGACTAGGCTGAACTTACATAAATTTTTTTATATGGTTATTGTTTTTTAACAGAAATTCCTATTCGCTCTTAAATCCTAATCTGATAGATGCAGTCCTTAATAGATGCATTCTTTTTTTTTCACCAAAGCAGTCTAAACAGTCTGTTAGTATTTCTATATATTTAACCCTCAATATACTGTAATTGTGTCCCAATAGTTTGTACTTGTCTAATCTACATGATTAGAAATCCTGAAGCCCATATTTATCAACTAAAGGTAATTCACATATCTCGCTTTCAATTTTTCTGTCTGTGTGCTAGTTCACACGTCACATGAACACAAATACTCACATGGATTAAGTAGTTTAGTAGTTGCCATCAAGCATTAAATGTTATCTTAAAAAGCTCTTTCAGTAAGCCACCCATAATTCCACTGACAATGTGGGCTTTCTGACACACCTCACCCTTTAAAACTATAACTTTACATTTGACATTATAACTTGTTTTTTTGTTTTGCAATTGGTGATCAAAAAAATCCTTTTGAGAAAAATTCAGGATCAAATATCTTTTCTTGTGCATGACAGTGTTTATTGTAGAGCTTGAGAGAATTTGACCACTTAATGCAAATACTTTCAAAACACCAAAGAGCTCACAATTTAAATGTCACCAATGTTGTGTTAAAATACTACCTATTTGCATTATAGATGGCATTTTAGTTACTATGATTTTAACCTGAAAAATTCTAAACAATAATAATTCACAATTTATCTGGGGTAAACAGTTTTTATTCATGTGAGTTTATTAATTAATGTATGGTAGATGCTCACTCACATACTTTGCATTTTCTAAAGTCTGGCATCCAACTGTCGACATATTCTGAGTTTTTAATGACATGCAACATAAATTACTTGCATTCATATGCTGATGTCTGTGTGCCAACATCAACAGATGCTCCCTGGCTGCTATGATCCTTAAATTCTCTAATGAGCAACAGAAAATACTTGCCTTTGATGCGCATTCAATACATAACTAGGTTTAGTGGATCTTGATTTAACATTTGCCAATGTGGCATGGCAAAAAAAAAAAAAAAAAAAATTCTGTGTATATACGTCACAAATAATGTCACAATAGACTGAATGACAAACACTTCAACAAAATGAATAAAAATATCTGTATTTTAGAAGTATTTTAAATGAAAGCATGCTTTCTATAATTCAACAAACGCCTAGTGGAGTCAAACCATTAAAATGAACTTTTTTGTCCACACTATGAAAGTCGTTGGGGTCCAAATCAATATTGGACTCCAATAATTTTCACTAAAAGAGAGAGAGAGAGAGAGAGAGAATTTTTATAGATGAAAGTAAGTCATGCAGGTTTTTGAATGAGATGAGGGTGAAAAATGATGACAGAATTGTAATTTTTGGGTGACCTTGCCTACTGTCAGAATATTTTACCCAGAAATAGTATCCAATTAATGCTGCAAATGTGAATCAATAACAGTTTTTCAGGGAACCAGGTCGAACTTCACAAAACTGTATCATTCTGTAACATTGTTCATTTCAGCGGTTTGTCCGGCCCTAGTACGAATCTCTAAACCTGTCCAACATGTGTCTTTGTTTTCCTTATATACCTATGTTTGGTTTTCAAATTCTTCTCTAAAGCAGTACAATGCAGTTTCACATATGAATGATGGGAACGGCCTTTATTTCGACATCACAATTCATTTGTCATGCTAACACATACTGTAGACCTACTGTATGTTTCACTTATTGGAATATTGTTTTCCTTTCATAATAAAATGAAACTTTCACGCACGTATTTACTAATCAGCAACATTTTGATGTATAGAATTGGGGTTTACTACATATTTAACTCGAGCATGAAATTATCCTGCCACAATCATTCAGCCAGGCAAACAAGCCTGTTTCAATTCCTGTAACTGTACATTTTTTATTGATTTATTTTGGACATTTTTTACAGCATAACAGGTTTTATTAACTACATTTTCCATAAGTGATATAAAAAAAATCACAAATGAGCCTACTAAGGTATTCCAAGTGATCGTTTATGATCGTGTGCTATTTTAATCAAAACATTCCTGATATTTGTCCCTGGCAGCAACTTTGCCTACTTCAACAGTTCTCCTAGCATGTTGGCATAGAACACGCAATCCACACAGGCAGCTGCAGTGCAGTCAAGCAGTTTTGCATACCAGCACATATGGCCCAAGGGAGAGAGAGAGAGAGAAAGAGAAGGAGAGGGGAATAAATGGGAATTAACCCATTCCATTGAATTCCATACTGTATTTACATGAATTAAGGATCTCATCAGTCAAACACAGCAGAATAGTTTTAGTTGTTTGGCTTACCTTGACTGATTACCTTCAAGCGTTGTTAGTTGAAACAGCATTATAATTTATAACGTTAAGATGATAAGGCCATTAATTTAACAAACATTTTGGTAAGCAATTTCAGATATTTAGTCTCACTTTATTTGAAATTAAAAGATAGATAGATAGATAGATAGATAGATAGATAGATAGATAGATAGATAGATAGATAGATAGATAGATAGATAGATTTTTTATTAGGCTACATTTTTTTTAAATTGGTATAAATAGTTTTTATCATTATAAAAAGGTTTTATTATCATTTATTTATTTATTTATTTATTTTCACGGTATACCAGCTTTCAGGCCAAAAATATCCTGATTTTCCTCTAGATCCTTACGTTTATCTTAACTGGAGTGTTGAATTCTATTTTAATTTTAGTTAATTTTCCTGCATTATTTAAGTGGCAGTTATGTTATTTTAGTGTTTTGTGTCCTTATGTTGGAAACTCTTTGTCACTGTTGCTGTAGAGGCCAATTTTGCCAAACTTCAGGTTACATCTGTGGTTTTATAAGTACAAATATTTTTAATAGCTAAAATGGGTGTTTTTTTTTATTACAGTGCATTCCAATATTTTTTTATTACTATTATTTATTTATTTATTTATTCATTCATTTATTTTTATTTTCTTTGCAGATCCTGAAAACCTGTTTGGGTGAATTATTAAATGTATGATGACAAAGCCCCGCCCCGTTTTGAGGCATTGAAACGAGGCAGTTGCGTAATTTGTCTTCTTGTCAAACGCGTAAAGCGCTTGACATCTCTGGCTGGCTGTTGTGTCGTTCTCATTTGCGGCATATTGAATGACGTGATCTCCAGTTTATTTCAGCTGAGGACATGCGGTTATGGGCAACGCTTTGTTGAGCAGGATCCACGGCTAGAATAAAACACCTCTAAGAACTGAACGAGGCATTGAGAGAGGACGATAACAGTGGATTTAATGACACTCCATCAAAGCATCACATTCTGGTAAAGTGAATCTGTAATCGCATGTTATATTGGTAAACATTGCTGGGTTGCAAGCTTTCCCTAATGCCTGTGTTGTTTATGCTTTTGATCTAAAACATAATATAATCGCTGAACAGCTTCTATTTAATAGTAATGTTTTGTAATGGTGTTCTGTTCTCCAGTGCATTATACTGTATGTATGAAACATGCTGGATGAATTGTGCCGAACTCTGCGCTGACCTTAATCTGACAACTCCATAACAGCAGAGCAGCTGTAGGCTCTAAAGGAGTATTTCCTAATTTATGGATGGCAGAAAAAGAGAGAGAGAGTTTGTATGGGGGTTCCTACTTCAGTGTAAGGTAGCAACAAGCTTGAGTATTTAGAGATGCACTCAAGCTGACTTGAAAATGGCAGAAATTGTAATACATTTGAGTTGATCTTTGAGTTTAAGAGTGTGGATATACATGTGAACACACTGGACAAAAAAAGTCAGTCAGATTGATGATGCATTCCTCTAACCTTGTCTTGAAATTCTGAGGAATTTCTGCATTGTTTACTAGAAAGCTTATGCCAGAGGGTTATATATAATAAGTGAAGAAAGCTATACATTAACGTTGCCATGTCAATAACAGTTGCTTGACTGGATGTATGCAATGTTTTAAACCAATCAGCTGAGTGATAAATACCATGTGACTAATGACTGTAGAGTATCATGCTAATGGCACCATAAGAATGCACACAGAGACCCAAAACCTTCACAGAGCAACCATCCTGAACTGTGTTGTGTACACATTCGTGCTTTTAAAAAGCCCAATAAAGAATCAGACAATGGTAAAACAATAACATAATGAAATATTTGCATAGAATACAGCAAGATTACAGATACAGCGTTTGGCTAATAGGGACATGCCAACCACCTAAAACTAGATTTTTTGCTATATTTTCAAGGATTGTTGAAACAACAAACGTGTTTCTGTTCATGTACTGTGTGTTTTTGTGGTGAATGAAAACCCATTTTCTGTTTCCTTAGATCAAAAGAAACATGGATGGATGGATGCCGCCTCAGTTTCACACGTTGTCAGACCATAAGAAGTTTTGTCAAGACAGTTCCCTCACGATGGACCAAGGCACGCCATACAGCATAAACATGAATGTTTTTTTACCGGACGTCACCTACCTACGGACCGGCATGTGTAGACCCGTGAGGTCCGCGGCGCCTCAGATAAAGACAGAACCTCTGCATTCGTCTTTCAACTACTCCAGTTGCCACGGCTCGGTTGCACCCGCCGTTACGCATCCAGAGTACACAAACCTCTACAGCCCAGCTACGGAAATGGGTAGCAATGTTTACGTCAAGCATGAGACGCCGTCCCACGAATTCCCAGATGTTCCACTTTTTCAGCTGTTGAATTCGGAGCTCGAGCCCAATGGTGTCCACCCTTGCACAGATTCCCACAATGCCACATGCCCTCCGATGCCAACATATAACGGCATTCACACACACCCCGGCCAGATTGCAGAACGGCCACATTGTAATATGAGCAACAGTGGATATTCACTACCTACCCAGTTTGGTCAGTATCTTCAGAAGAGGGCGGCCTATCTACCACCCTCCCCTCCAAACTCAGAACCGGGCAGCCCGGACAGGAGGAAAGAACTCATACAGAACTTATCTCCACCTCCGTCATATGCTGCCAGCATGGCGTCTAAAATGGCAGGTCTTACCCCTGGACCAGCACTTTCTGGCCAAACACAAGCAGTACCTGCCCAATACAACCGCAGAAACAATCCCGATCTAGAAAAAAGGAGAATACATCACTGTGATGTACCAGGTGAGATTGAATTTAGCATCTAGACACTTTAGTTTCTGATTATAGTATGCACTTTATTTGGAAAATAACATTCAAGGCCTTAAAAGGAAACTGCTTTTTCCACATAGTCCATATGACGCAGGGCAGGCTTAAGTCACTATTCAGATGATTTAATGTTGTTGAATAGATATTGCGAACTGACATGACTAAACCTCAGGCAATTACCGGTCTCTGGGTTGGACTTAGACTGACTAAGAGGCTTAGGACACAATGGTGAAACCATTTGACATTGTATATGAGGCTACTGGACAAGTCAGAGCTGGCCAGCGTGTTAGTTCAAAGTTTAGTTCACCCCTAAATGGAAATTTCCTCACCCTTGTGTTGTTCAAAGCCAGAATATTAAGCTTTTGGCAAACTATCCCAATAATATTAATATAATGTATATGAGCTTAAAAGTTATTGTATGTATTAACATTTGTTGTATTCTTATGCATCAGGATGTAAGAAGGTCTACACCAAGTCCTCACATTTGAAGGCCCATTTACGTACTCACACAGGTAAGACATTTGATGAACGTTATCACACAAAATCAGAGCTGTTCACACAATTCTCAGTGTGGTATTGCTGTCACATATGACAACAACATATAATTTAATATAAAAATATTTGTTAGTTATAAATCCAGAGATTACAGAATTCACAAGTTTTCAGTTAGAGTCATCTAGTCAATTTAGTCCGCCAATTTTTTCACAGGAAAATCCTGAAAATTTTACAAGGAACCTTCTAAATATAACTAAAACTTATCTTTTCCAACTGAAGTGATGAACTGAAGTCCCTGATATGGTGAAGGATTCATAAGAGTGATTACTTGTCTGAGTCATTTTGAATGAATTCATTAAAAGGACTGGCTCATAAGGGTCATTAAAGGTACAACAGTGCTTGTGTTGCATTGATTTGATTCACTGAAAACAACCAGATTTGACATTTGTTGGTAAACCAGACTCCAGTAAGTCAACATTTGAAGTGGATCAAAACCTTTCATCAAAGTTGTCCTAAAACCTAAAACCAAAATGCGTTCTTGCCTTAGGACAACTTTGATGAACTTTTTTGATCCACTTCAAATGTTGACTACTGTCAGTCTTATTTTGTGTTATTGAGTGTGACTCTACAGAAAGAGCTTTTCTTGCCATTATTACGTTGTACACAGCATTCTATCTCATCAAATTTTGGTAGTGTTCTCCCCTCAACCTGTGTTGGCCTGTTTTGTTGCAGGCGAAAAGCCATACAAGTGCTCATGGGAGGGGTGCGACTGGCGATTCGCCCGCTCTGACGAGCTAACGCGCCACTTCAGGAAGCACACAGGGGCCAAACCTTTCCAGTGCGCTGTATGTAGCCGTTGCTTCTCCCGATCGGACCACCTGGCCCTCCACATGAAAAGACACCAGAACTAGAACCGCCGGCTCTCGTTGTTCTGACGGTGCTGCAGGAGGGCTATCAGGACCTCTGTTGATGATGCTAATTAGGATTTGGGTGTGTTGGTTAATCTTGGGTTTTGGCAGTTCATCAGGTACAATGGGACCAAACCCTGCTGTCAGTGCGGCTCCTGTGGTCATAAAACCAGCTAATTGATGAGAACTTGTCTCATTTGCCAGATGGGACATTCTTTTGACATGTTTGTTTGTCTGTTTGTTTATTTGTTTGTCTGCATACATTGAGGTCATCATCTATGACATGAACTACTTTTAATGTGCCTTTTTTACCTTGTAGAATGGAGGTGCCATGTAAAATGTACAACGTTCAAGAACTTGTGGGCAGTTTTAATCTTCTCTAAAGTAATATTCCAGATTGAATACAAATTAAGATTAATTGACTTCATTTGTGGCATAATGTTGATCATGTTAAACACACAAATAAATTTGATTTTGTGGCTATACTGTTGAAACATTGAGAATTTTGACGTTTACAAGATTTGCCCCATTGACTTCTATTGTAAATCATTGTAAAAAAAAAAAAATCAACAATATGCCACAGGTTTATTAGAGATTAACTTTTATTGAACCCAGAATATTCCTGTAAATGGCTACTCATACTTGTATCACAAGGTAAGTCATAAAATGCACTGTGGTCTTGGTTGTAGAACCAAACTGCAGAACAGTCATGAGAATGTGATCCACAAACACTGAGTCACAATGAATTAATGTCTCTTAAAAGCAGCACTTGATAAGAAACAGAGCTTCAGAAATTTGTGCAGGAGCCGCCGTGCAATTAGAAAATTAAATGTAGCTTCAGAACACCAAAGAGTTGGATGCAGTCCAAACTATGATATGTTTTGAAGAGGATTCTGACGAAGATTTGCTTTATGTAGGGGAAATGTTTGAAAGAGCACAATCTAAAGATTGATTGAACTACTTTATGTTAATTCCTGTGTTTTACTGAAACGCAATAAGTGGTACAAATGCTGTATTTTTCCTGGCAAGAGGACAGGTCGGATATCGATTTCTTCCATAGTTGTTTATTTTCCTTACTATGCATTTGTTTGGGATAAATGATAGCTTTAAATGTACATATAATGTGTATTTATTTTGCCAAGATTATTTTTTTTTTCTATTTTATAAAATGTAACAACGCTTACATGAAATGAGCACCGGGCTACTGGGAAGTGGTTTTAGAAATCTTTGTTCAAACTAATAGCGCTCTAAATGGCCGCATTATGTGGAACAATGTGGCAGCTGATTGTTTACATTAGTTGGTTTGGCTTATGGTGTGTGTTACATCTGTATGTGTGGCCCCATAAAACCTCTTATTTTCCATTACAGTGATAAAAATGTTTTCCGCCTTATTTTTCAGAGATTGCAAATGCGCAACAGAAGGGACTCGTTACACATGACAATCTAATGATGTTCCTGAGATAGAAGTAAAATAGATTGGGGACATATGGAGTTTGTTTTTATCTGAGGTAATGTAATATGAGGATCCACAATGTTTATAGGTTTTAGAGAGAGAGAGAGAGAGCAAGAACATGTATTCTACATTTGTAACTAGAAGTTCTTCATTTGGTGACCAAAACTGAAAGAGAATAAATCTAATTGCTGTAATTAAAGGTTCAAACTGCTTAAGTGTAAAATGTTAAATACCCATTAATAGCTCTAATTTGCAGCACTTAGATGAGTACAGTTAATGTTGAATGCATACATCATTACTGTTATTACACATAATATGGAGGCAGGTCTTTAAAGTCTTAGTCTGTCAGGTTAAACTGGAGTGTCCAGTCATCCTGGCTCACATGTGATTAGGTGAATAAATTGAGGTGTGGTTACAGTTGCTAATACGAGCTGTCAGATATGAAAACACAAGATTTAAAAGTTGATGGTATTGAGTGGTAACACCCAATTAAATTGATACTGTAATTATCTTGCCTGTATACAAATCACTGAGTAACAGTAGAAAGGCCTCAGTCATGAAAATAACCTGACATTTTCACAATGCATTCTTTTCATCACTAGGGTGTATATTATTTTCTGAATGGGTTCTTACACAAGCGACCATTTATGAACATGAACAATTCACTTTTTAAATATGAGTTTAGAACTATATTCTGATGTAATTGTCCAGAAATAATTCACGGTTAGGCCCACACAGGAATAAATACACCAAAAACGCCAAGTGAACAGACTGTATGTTGTTGTATTGTTAAAGAAACCTCTCCAGGATTATACGTGGAGTTATCACAGAACTTCAGAAGTATGTATGCTAACAAAAACTAAGATGGAATGGTGGATGATTTTTTAGTATTTATCAAGTAAAGGTACAAATTTGAAATAAAATACAAGTCAGTTACCACTTTTGATGATGTATTGTCCAGCGTATGGTGTGAGTTTTATTTGTCTGGACTCTTTTTAGCAGAGGTTAGCATGTTAGCTGCATGCTAATTCAGCACATGTCACATTGCGCCTCAAAGTAAACACTCGCTGGCCAAACAGAGTAATGCTATTTGATTATTAGTGATTGCCAGCTAGTAAGATTCTGTGTTATGTAACACTTGTTAAACATGCCTGGAATCAGCCCAGATGCTTTGTCTCGGAGGAAGATTGTTATCGTGAAGTCGATGCCTTCATGTTTTTTTAAAAGCCCTGTGTCAATAGGGAACTCATTTATTTTCTTTCATGGAAAGGAACAATAGTTTAATTCACTATTTGACCTGACATTTAGATGATCTTTGCAGATGAGAGTATGGATCAAACAGTAGCTCAGCTGTGATCCTTTTTAGTGAATGCCATTTACTATAGGATCGCTGTGATGTTGCTTGTACCCTTAATGGAAAACTATCAACTTATCACACTGAAAGCAATATCAGTGGAAATGTTTCATATGACTCAAAAAAATGTAGTAATTCTTCTATTTATATGTCCATCTGACTCAAAATTTTATTTGCACATCCTAGGTTTATAGTTATGGCCCTGAAGTTGTGTGGATAAATATTCTAACAAATCAAAAGTTTTTTTTTTTTTTTTTTTTTTTTTTTTTTTTTATTACGCTCTCCAAGGCTGCATTTATTTGAACAAAATGACAGTAATATTGTGAAATATTACTGCAATTTCAAATACGGTGCTCAAGAAACATTTCTTTCTATAATCGATGCTGAAAAAAGTTGTGCTGCTTAACTTTTCTGTGTAAACCACAATACATTTTTGTTTCAGGATTCTTATAATACAAAGTTCAAAAGATAAGCATTTATTTGAAATATTTTGTAACATTATAAATGCCTGTAATGTCATTTTTGATCAATGTAATATGTTCTGGCTAAATGCTGTAAAGGATTAATTTCTTTATAAATATTTAATAAAAAATAATAACAATAATAAACACAAACTTTTGAGTGATAGTGTATTTCTAAAGCTGTCAATTATTATTTAATGTGGTACTTATTAAAACTAGCGTAATGTTTTGTTACTCAAATCCAAAATATGATAAAACCCATTAAAAATTTTCATGGGAATCCACCGGGCAAACAAAATACATGAGTTTATGTTCCATACAAAATGCAAGTTTATTAACTTCCATGCCTCCGATTAGATTATCAAACAAGTATAATGTGTAACCTCAATTTCAATTCACAGCTCAATCTTCTGAAAAAAAAAGAAAGAAAATACAGAGAATAGCCAAAGCACAGAATATTTAGACAACTTCTGGAGAAGCAAAATAAAGCTGAAACACTTTCAACCTCTGAAACGACTGGGATGTGACAACCTCCAGCAGGATCCAATGGGAAGGGAATCCTTTTGAAGTGTAGCAGGGTAAAATATCACAACTTTACAGTAAAACCAAAAAGGGGTGAAAGCTCTGAATATATTTACAATACGCACACTATACATAAATACAAGAAAGATAATTACAGAATATCAGCAAAACAAGAAACAAAGGCCATTGAGTAAATACTTGATTCCAAAGAAAGTAAAGTAAATACATAAACTAAGGCAATATTTTACAGAGACTCAAGGAGGGAAATGCTGTTCACGGAGGAATTATGCAGTACCACCAGTGTCTTAACATTCAGAATATTTCCTGCGATTTCCATAACTGGGGATGCATGAAAAGTTCACACGATTTTATAAAGTTAGAGGTAAACCAGAGTCCTGTTAATTAAACAAATGTGTCCTTAGGTGAGTAATACCTTATAAATCTTATGCAGCTTCCATAGGAGACAGATAAAGAATGCTCAAGAAACACCAACCGGGATATTTACAGCTTCGAAATGGTTCATGAGGCTCAGTGCATTTCAAAGGAACAGATCTTTGTGTCATGTCTGGGTTATTAAACCAGGGAAACGGTGAAAATCTTAATACTATAGGCACTCATCATTATTGCATAACTTTGACCCTGTTTACCTTTACAAAATTATGCCACAAAAAACATAAGAATGCCAAAGGGGAGGGAAAGTAATGCAGAATTGAGTAAAATAAATTAAATCTTACTGGTATCTTACCGGTTGCTCATCATGACTCTTGAATACTGTTTTGGAAATGCTCATTTCATTTGGGATGTTTTTGCTTTATTCACATTTTTAGAGTCAGTATAAAAACATTAAAATTGCTCAAAATGAGGCGGCACCGCCTGAATACTGTAATGAGCTGAACATTTGATTGAATTGCTAATAAAAACTGCATGCAACTGCTATCGGTTTCACTTAAACCGGCCCTACATGTGCATTCACAGGGACAGTTCAGCCCAAAATTGAAAATTCTGTCGCCATTTAGTTCCGAACCTGAATTTCTTTCTTCTGTAGAACACAACAGCACTTGTTTTTGTCCTAAAGATGTCAAAATGAAATTCTTCAAAATATCTTCTTTTGTGTTTCTCAGAAAAAAAAAAAAAAAAAAGTCGTACAGGTTTGGGTTGACATGAGGGTGAATAAACGATGACAGATTTTGTTTTTTTGGCTGAAATATCCCTTTAAGATGACAAGCCTTTTTTCTCTCAAACATTGAACGGTTGAATATTTTTTCTTTTATTTTAGCTGAATGAATGTCTCTGAAAAATCTGCAAATTACGTATAAAGATAATAATCCCTTGTATTAAAAAAAAGCCCTGTTTTAATAGGTATTTACAGCCTGTAAAACGGAGCAATATCTTTTCACTTTCACATATATTACAACATCTTAAAAGTATTTTTTTTTTTTTTTGTACAGAAAATAGTCATATGCAGATGAAGTGCCTTACATTACAGACACGCTTCAAAATACAGAATATGATGATATGATACATTGGCGATTAATGTCATGTCTATCTTAAAATAATTACTTCCATACTT
The DNA here is from genome assembly GCF_003368295.1 of Carassius auratus. Lineage (NCBI taxonomy): Eukaryota > Metazoa > Chordata > Actinopteri > Cypriniformes > Cyprinidae > Carassius > Carassius auratus. The sequence continues at coordinate 17,250,333 of NC_039251.1, read as the reverse complement.
CATAAAAACAAGGTGCTCATGTTATGTTCAAGCCCATATACAACAGGATACACACGTGTGTCCACAAATACATAGTGAGGAACATAAAACATGGTGCATCATAATACTTCAGAATAAACAAACACACAAACAATGTTAGAAATAGATTGGTTATCTCTAATGGACAAACGGTTACTAAGTAATGAATGTTTCTACTGATACGTTTCCTTTCACAGCATTTGACGTTTGTTTCCTTTTGCTTGTGACAAAAAGTCCCTACATGCCCCAGCCACTGTGACTGATTGTAGATTTAGTCAGCATGTTTGAACACCCCTGCATGCACAGGCAGACCGTAAAGTCAATGTAAGTTCTAGTATATATAATCATCTGAAAAGCGGTCACAAGGCTTTCTGTGGCCACTTGAAAGTGCATGTGGATCACAGGGACAGAAGACTTTGACAGCGCTCCTTTACAGTTTTTCTCAGTCGCTTTCTCAAATCAGAAATGAAATTCTCAAAACTACTTGATCAACCAATGATATACCATTTCTCTGAAATAGCTCAAAGGTTCATCTCGTGAATCTTCAGTTGGGAAGCATGTAGACAGCAGCAACACAAAAGTTACAGATTCTGACAATGGACTTTCTTATTTTCATCTTCGTTGCCATATTTCTTTTTCCTTTTCTATATTACAATGACATTGGAAAGGTTTTTTTTTTTTTTTGTCAGACCACTAGTAAAAGTGTAAGTGGGAATTCTATCCAGTCTCCTTCAATCAACATCCAACATAACGTGTAAATTTGTACTTTTGAAATGAATATCTTACTGTCCAATACAGTAACTGTCATCCAAACTGTTGCCATAGTTTACATCAGCTAATACAAACAAAGTGCACTGTTATATTGACAACATGACTAAGCATTTTGACCATCTTGTTTGTGAACAATGACACAAGGGCTTTTCATTCTGATGGCACTGATATGTTCATTGACATAAATACTTACTTTTGAGAGATGAACTAGAAGATTTTAAGTTACAGGTTTTTGCAGGTAATCCATTGTGTGGTGCTGTTTGTATGAATTGTTTTGAGAAATGCACATACTTTTTTGATAATATTAAGGATGATTTGAGAAATGCACCAAAGCGACTGAGAAAAACTGTAAAAAAAAATAAATAAAAAAAAATAAAAAAAAACTGAACTTCGACATTTTAGTGAAAACCTCACATCACATCTTAATGTGAACGGCACAGCGTGGAACATACAGAACAGTGAATTTATCTGGGTACAGTATGGAAATGAATTACGTGTATTCACACAAGTACGGCATATTGCTTTTTCTTAGTGTAGTGTGTCTAGGTTTAAGTTAAGAAATCCCTCGTAGAATGCTATAACAACAAACAGACAGACAGAAATAGCTCAGTAAATATTTGAATCACTTTCTAACATCTCCAACATTAGAATGCATTTAGAGAGAGAGAGAGAGAAGAAAAACACTAAGAGAGCGTATCAGGGATCTCTTTGTAATCCAGTTCACCGGCTGCCCTCTACTGGTGACTTTGGAGATTGTTCAATTGGCCGGGACGCTAAGATGATGCTAAGATGTGGTCGGATTTTTTTTAATGGGTACTTTGGTAACACTTCAAGATAAAGTTGGATTCATTAACATTATTAATGCATTAGGTATCATGACCTAACCGTGAACAATACTTTAACAGCACTAATTTACCTGGGTTACTGTTAATTTCTATACTGTACACCAACAGCATACTGTACATTTAAACATTTCAAGGGTTAACTAACATTACTGTATGGTGAATAGTGTAATATATCATGAATAAAACGATACTATATTTATAATTAACCATTTACTTAGATTAAAAATGCTTGTACATTATAAGGTTTGGGGTCATTTTTTTTTCTTTCTCTTAATAATATATTTAATAATAAACTTTTTTTTTCAGAAAGGAGCCATTAAACTGATCAAATTTGACAGTTATTTATAATGGTACAAAAGATTTCTATTTCAAATCAATCACTTTCTAATCATTGAGGAATCCTGAAACAAACTGTATCATGATTTCCACAAATATAATATAATATTAAGCACACTGTTAATAGAAAATGTTTCTTGAGCACTAAAGGATCATGTGGAATAAGAAAAAATGCCATTTTATATTAATATATTTGTATATTATATGTAAATATATGATTATTTAAATTAGAAAACACATTTTGAATTGTAATATTGATTCATAATTTTGATCTAATAAACGCAGCCCTGGTGAACATAAAAGACTTTTCAAAAACATTAAAATCCTTACCGACAAATGGCAATGTACATTGTTAGTTCAATGGTACCAAATGCATTAACTAACTGAAGTGTTATCAAAATAATTAGCAAATGGACACAGTGATGTTTGCAAAGTAGCTTCATAAATACAGAGTGAAGAACAAACCATTGAACAGTGCTGTTGTACTGACCATAACTGACATCAGGCTCAAGAGCAATCTCACAAAAGGAGAAGAAAACAGAGGACATTCAAGAAATTTCCTCAGCATAATATCCTAGAAAGTTGTGAAAGACTATACCTCCGCCAGAAATCCACTATAAATAGGAGAGGTATCTGAATGATAGAAAACCAAGCGCACTGGTAGAAAGCCAAAGTTTTGACCATGTATATGGATGAGGACCATGCCAGCTCACCCCTGTGGTGCTCGGAATAAGTATATTGCTCTTTTGTCTCAAGTTACCTGTCTGAGTAGACCCTCATTATCCAGATTTACACATATTGTCCCAATTAGTGACTCAAAGAGATGAAATTAGGACAAATGTGGAGAGTAGACAGCAGAAGCCCACCTATACTTTGTCTGTTAATCGAATTCAATCAATTTAGTTTCGAGGAACAGAAGATATTATGACCCAAACTGAACATTTTGTTGTGTAAACTCAATCGCTGGCGTGTTAACCTGTAAATGGCAACCTTGGAAACCTCCGGAATCACTGGCCCAAAGTCTTCCTCATTAGAAGATCCGCGTAATCCTTTCTCAGATACTTCTGGCTCTTGTTCCGCAAAAAGGTAAATGTAAAAAATTGTGCAAGCACACCAATTCACGGTCACGCTCCCCTTTTGCATCTGTCAGAACAACACATAAAGCCATTCCACTCTGCGTTTTTTTTTACATTGTAGATGTTGAGTGAGAAGCAGCCATATTTAAACAGACCACACGGATGATTAAGAAAGGAAAAATCAAAAAACAAACCGTTTGTCCGAGTGAAATAATCCTTTGACCAGACATGAGACAATCAACATACTGGACTCCAAATGTTTCAGGACTCCTCCCTTTCCTGAATGGACCCCGTTTAGCTCTGCAAATGTGGGGAAAGCATCTTACTCCTCCTTGGCTTGCTCTTTTATCCTCACTCTCAGGGGCAGGGATGGTCATTTCTGTGTCCAGCCCAGCTGAATACTTTTGGGGGAGATCCAGCTCTCCCGTGTGTGCGAGTGAGTGAGTGGGTGGCTTCAAACCAGCATGTGTCTGCGACGGTGCAGGGCCAGATGGTCTGAGCGGGAAAAGCTTCGGTCGCAGTCCCCGCACTTAAAGGGTTTGACCCCTGTGTGTTTACGGTAATGCCGTGTCAACTCGTCTGAGCGGGCGAACTTCCATGTGCAGCCGTCCCAGGTGCACTTGTATGGCTTCTCACCTGGTGGAGATGACGGACCATACTTTAGCAAAAATAAACACCACTGTCATTTTGGAAGTATTAAGGAAATTTTAAAAAGACTGGATTGAGGAACCGTTTACCCATAAATGAAAAATTGGCCATTCAAATTATATTACATTCTAAATATTTCAAATATGTCAAAAAAAAATATTTTTGCTTCACAAGACATTAATTAATATATTTGAGTCATGGAGTCTCATTCTGAGGGTACCCATTCATTGCTGAGCAACATTTCTTTAAAGAAACAAATTTATCTGCATCTTGGATAACCTGGGTGTGTCAGCAAATTTTATTTTGGGGTGAACTGTTCCTTAAACCAGAAACAATCCTCCAAATTCAAATAAAGTAATAGTAAAATAAGGTGTACAGAATATATTTGGGTGTTGACAAACCTGTGTGTGTCCTCCGGTGTGCCTTTAAATGGGAGCTCTTGGTATAAACTTTATTACACCCTGCAAAATCACACCTGTGGATGCGTCTTTTCTTGGAGTCCGGAGATTCAGAGGGCTGTGGCCGTCGAATGCTCTCAATACTGAATGGTGACATGGAACTGAGAGAGAGAGAGAGAGATTTATTCACCCTGTAGTATAGAGAATTACAATATTATCAACTGATCTTACTCAGCATCATAAGAAATGAACTGAGACAACAGCGTGTACATAAGCTATCTGCTGCCACCATGCGGTAACATGATATAAAATGACATTTTGAAGCAGTAGTTTAAGGGATAGTTCAGAAGAGTTCCAACAGTTTGGACTTTGTGTGAATCAGAGGTAAAAAAAATAAAATAAATAAATACAAATACCTTACAAATACTGTTCAGTTTTTTTTTTTTGTCTTTACACAGTGTATCGTCACGAGCCGCAGTGTTTAATTTGGGTTTGTTTGTGTCTGTTTTAGCCATGATTCCCATTCACTTATATTATAAGAGAGATAGACTGCAACGGTTTGAGTTAAAAAGAACAAAGTCACCTACATCTTGAATGCCCTAGGGGTCAGCGGATAAACATAAAAAATACATTTTGGGGGATAACTATCCCTTTAAGACCTGGACTACGTGTAACTCACAAAGTGGGTTAAAGGAATACTCCACCCCAAAATGAAAATTTTGTCATTAATCACTTACCCCAATGTCATTCCAAACCCGTTTTGCTGCAAAATATTTTTGTAAAAATGGTGATACAAAGTTTTTGCTGAATAATACTATAAAAGAAAAAAGCTGGTACTCTTACTGGCCACAAACTGTGTGTGTTTGTGTATATATTTATATATAAGCCTATGAGAGGAAAGTCAAAACTGACTTAACAGAAAAATGAAAGTTTTTTGACTGCTTGCCTGTGTTGTCCATAATGTTCTACTCATTATGTATCACTAGATGGCGCTGTAGACCCTATGCATGTTGATGGTACACTGCAAACACTCTTAAGGCCAAAAACATGATTTTTTTTTTTCTTACAAAACAAGCCATAATTCTTACAGAGATGTGACATTTGACATTTGTTACTTGTAAGTATGCTGTTAGCGAAATCCAAGGGAATGTCTTAACATGCTCGTTCCAATTAATATTACACAATATTGTGTGATCAAATGAATAAAACTGTACAGTACTAACATGCTCTCTGTTATGATTGCTGTGAGAAAATGAATTATTGCCATTGCAGATGGTGGGCCTGCTTTCAGACTGTAAAGCTGGCTCTCATTGAGAAGATTTGTACATATCAACCAATGAGCTCACTGAACTGTTGGAGAAGAGCATAGAGCGATGTAAGTGTGAGGACATGCTATGTTTGAAAGCAAGACGGCATACAAGTCATTTTATTCCCTTTCTCCCATAGGTAGACACAGAGGAGAGCCTAATTACATTACAATGTCCACGCTCGCCTTCCCTTCTAAGGTAATAAGAGCTCTATGTCCCCTGCTCTGCTGATTGGCATGGGCTGGGCCTGGCAATAAAGGCCGAGGGGGCGGAGCCAGACAACCCCTCCAGTGAACCGGCTCCACCACACGCAGCCCACTTCCTGTTTCTCCCCTGCTCCTGGGTCACCTGTTGGTGTTGGTGTGCTGCCAAGCGAAGGCCTAGCGGAAATGAGCCAATGTGTCAGAAATGAGGCTGAAATCTCTCTCTCTCGTTGCTTCAAGCAAACACACGCTGAGAGCGAAAGAGACCCAGGAGGGGAGAAGTGAAATTGAGAAGAGGAGACAAAGAGAAGCTGAGAAAGAGGCAATGAGCCAAACAGGTTTTCTCTCTCCCTCTCTCTCTCTCTCTCTCTCTCAGAGAAATTACAAGAGAAGAGAGAGAGAGTCGCAGAGAGTGTTTCTGTGAGAAAGCAAGTTGGTGGCAGATAAAAATGGTGGGGGCTGATGTTGGAAGGAGAGTTCGGAGGGAGTGAGGGAGCATGAAGGGAGTGACAGGATTTACAGTGGAAAGACTTTCAGCGGCGAACTCTCACAGGATGTTTACAGTCTGATATATTTCAGAGGGGACGCCACTGACATAAATAGTGATACAGTAGTCTGACTCGTGGAAAATGACTTGAAAATACAGATTCACCTGACAGGTATAGATGGTTATTCTCCTTAATGAAATGAGGGATTCGTCTCAAATTATTTTTTTTTATTAAACCTTTATTGAACTAGGGAAATAATCACATTGAGATAAATATCTCATTTACAAATGATCATGTGCATATTGATTACACATCAACCAGTTTATAATTTGATTCAGTCAATAAAAGATTCTATCTATCTATCTAGCTAGCTATCCAGCTAGCTAGCTGTAGCAATAAGCTAAAAAAAATACTATTTATTTAATAGTAAATACTATTTAGAAAATATGCATTTATACCAGATCATTACAGCTCTCAAACAGATGAGAGAAACTAATATATATCTATGTTTTTGAAAGAAGTCTTATATGCTCCCCAGGCTGCATTTTTTATTTTTTATAAAAAATACAGTAAAAACATTCAAACTGATATACTTTTTATTTGAATATATTTTGAAACGTAATTCATTCCTGTGATACAATGATACATTTTGAACTTACTTCAGTCTTCAGTGTCACATAAACCTTTGAAAATTATTGTTATCAGCTAATTTAGTGCCCAACCATTTTTTTATTATTATCAACTTAAAAAAAAAAAAAAAAAAAAAAAAAGAGTTGTGATGTTTTATATTTTTTAAGAAACTGATACATTTTTTACCAGGTTCTTTGATGAATAGAAAGTTGAAAAGACTACACTGTTATTTAGCTTACTTAATATAGGAAATATTTATTTCCAAAAGACCCCAATCTTTGGATCACATAAGTGTATGTGTATTAATTTATTTACCAATTGATCGATTTATTTTACTGGCTTTTATTGGGATTGGGAATTAAAACTGAATACATGGGTTTTAGAAACTATTAACCAACTAATTAATCAAAAATTGGCCCATGTTTGATATCAATACCAGCTAATTCCATTATCAGTAGATCTACAATCTATAAACATCGGTCTCACACATCTCTTTCACAAAACTATTGTCCACAGGCACCAGATTCAGGTAACACTAGTCTGGTACTACGATGAGCCCCTGGTTAGACGGACTCTTATTTGCCGAGCTCAACCCTTCTCCTAGTACAAAGAGAACACTATGATACTTCAAATTCATATCCCACTGGCACTTTTCTGCCCTCTTTTACTTAATATTTTATATAAACCAAAGCCTTTTGGTGGGTCCCGCCACTGATCCAACCATGTCTGTTTTTACTCTTCGTCAAAAAGTAACTTATGCTAGCGCAGTCACCTGACACCTACTGAAGAACAGTGCGGAGCTCTGCTGCTCAGATGATGCCTAGACCTTTAAAACAGTTCTTGTGTGAACCCTGCATAACCCTGTCTCCTGGCTTTGTGTGGAGGGGGTGGGATGTATGAATTCTTCTGTATGTTGAAATGGTTCTGGAGCTTTTTAATATCAGACTGAACTGAGCTCTTGGTCTTTTTGTATCTGCTCTCCCTTCAGAATGGCCAGTGAAGTAAGCTTATTGCTCAATGCTCAGAGTGTTCTCTGATATGCTCACCTAAACATTTGTCACAACTAGACCTTCATCTCATCCAGACTGCAGAGAGAAATGACAGAAAAGGACCGAGAAGGCAGGGAGAGATTAGGTTAGATCACTGAAGGTCTACTCTAGGTGCTCTATAATATAAAATAATATAATACAAAATTATATATTAGAAATATAAAATGATATACAGTATAGAGAGAAAATAATATTACTATTATTTAAATAAGTACTACATAGTAAATTATTTATAATGTTTTATATAAAATATAAATAATATTAACTAATATTAAATACTATCTAATATTGAATACAAGTAATTAATATTATGTATATTATATATATATATATATATATATATATATATATATATATATATATATATATATATATATAAAATGAAATTTATGTAACCTAGCGCAATGCTCTACCAATTGAGCTACAGGAGCACAACAATATATAAAACGTATTTTTATTTATGGGGATTGGACCCCTATTGTAGGAAAGAGTTATTTAAGAACAGTGCTATTAAGGGTTCTGTTGTTTTACAGAGATATTATTTTAAATCAATGCTAGATGACAATGCAAAAAATAACATTATTTTGTGTAGTTTGTGTAATGCAATGTGTTTATACAGTTTAAGGTAAAAAAAAAAAACTAAAACATAATTTTTCACATATTGTACATTATTGTTGTTCCTCTCTGCCCCGCCTTTCTGAAACACGTACATTTTTTACAAAGCTCATCGTTTGCTGATTGGCCAACTGTCCAGTGTGTTGTGATTGGCCGAATACCTCAAGCGTGTGACAGAAATGTTACACCCCTTACCGTATTTGGAAACACACATCGTTTGTCCAAACATCAACCAATGTGGATGCATTTGTCACTGAAAATGCTCTCAGAGATGCAAAAGTTGGGCAATGACTTTTGGTCCGTTCATCTGTAACTGAAATCAGCAACTTAAAGCCAGATATCAGCACATAACAGCATCTGGCCTCTCGCTCAGAGTGTGGTGCTGTGTGATACAGGGCTTCTTTAGCTGCATGGATATTTAAATTAAGTGCAGAGCTGACAGTTCACTCTCTCCTAAATTGGCTTGTCTGGTGGTGAGGACGGTCTTATAGTGGAGACTGAGTCATTTTGGGTCGGCTGTGACTGGCCTCTGACAGGTCCATGAGCTGAAGGGGGTTATTTTAGTCCCGCTGGGCCTCCCGGTGCCAGCCAAATCTGCAGCCACAAATTCGCCCCACAAGACAAGGCATCATTCCTACTGTTAGATGCTCCGGTCTCACTGTAGACTGCATTTTATTGCCTAGCCTTTATAATTTTCTGGTTGGATTATTGTGCAAAAACACTGACCCAATTAAATGACAATATTCTTCATCAAACACTTCTTTGATGTGATAAATGCTTATTTGTTCTCATCCATTGAGTCCACCGTGCTATCAGTGTTATTCTTGTGGCGACGCTGCCCACAATGTTATCTTATTTCACATGATAGAATGAACACAGCTGCACACATGCCCTCTTTCTCCTTTTCTCTCTCTCTCTGTAAACAGCCAAAAGCAGCAGCTCTTCCAATAACACCATTCCTGTAAACCTGGTTAAACTGTGTTTTGGCATTCTGCTGCACTGGGGGGCAAAGTCCTAGTACTGTCATTTACAGCACACTCGGAGCAAAGGGAAACATTTACACGGTGTCAGTGCGAAGCTTTGACATACGGAGGAATCCTGGAATACTTTCCAAACCATTTGCTTAAATAACAGGCAGACGTGCAGGGTGCTGGTAGGGGGGCTGGCTCATAGAAAACTCTTTGGGAGAAGTCCTAGGCTGTTTTTTACTGCCTGCAGGCTCGAGAGACTTCTGGTTTTGATCATGTCACTGTCTTTAATGGGATGACTACCTCATCTGAGTGAAGACTCATGCTGTTGTGTCATAGAGCCTGTTTTACAAATAATGGCCAACAAAGAAATGCATTGCAGTTTGCAGAAGTCTTGTAATAGGTGGTCATTTTCAACTAATTTTCAAATGATAATTCTGTGATCATTTATTCACACTCTTGCCTTTTCAAATCTGTATTTTTATCTGACTTTTTTTAACCTAGAAGTTACTTTGTGTGTTTCTCCATTAAATGAAACTCAACCCTGATTGGACACCAATTGACTTTCACTTTATGGAGAAAAAATGGAAACCTGTTTCAAAATATCTTCTTTTGTATACCATAGAAGAAAGGAAGTCATACAGGGGTTAGTTTACAAACAGCAATGCAATTCATTGCTTAACTACCATAGTGTGATGCATTGTTGGAGCAAAAAGGAACTTTTTTATGATTATAACATTTATTTAAATATCTTCTCACAGTCTGAGCCGATACCCTTGTATAGGCAGTGCTTCGAGATGCAGTGTCGTTGTGCTGGAACACAAGTTCGGGTCCCAGCTTGGGGACCTTTTATGATCTGATAAATAAATATTTAAATATCTTCTAATTAAAACAATAAGGGTTCGTATGCAGTTTAAAAATATGGAAATTGATTTAAGTAATTTCCAGGAAATGCATGGAAAAATGGCAAGTGCAACACTGCTAATTCATTTGCACTTATTTTATTCAAAGAGTTTACAATTATTTACTTCACACACTTGTTACTGTGATGTAATATTAGAGGTTTATGTAAAATAACATGATTTCCATTGGCTCACCAGTTCTTGTGCAGTTGCAAAAGTATTTTACACAAGGAATTTGCAGATCTGGAAAAGTAGCTATGGAAAAAAAAGAGAACAGCGCATGGAAAAATATTTGTGTTTCTATTATTTGCCCAATTCAGTGTTCTTAAACATAAAATGTATAATTTCTCAAAATAAATTTATCATACAAGCAGATAATGAGATTTCATGACAAATGTTTATTGAACTGAACACGACTGAATTAATTCAAATTGGTGTGCCGAGAAAAAAAGCAAAAGATAAAGAAGCAAACATGTAGGCCTAGTAGAAAATGTATCTGATCTGATTATAAGCCCATTCCTGACAGAGAGCTGGTTTGGTTTCTAAGAGATGCACAGAGAGGGAACAGCAAGCAGTGTTTGATTTGCGGTCTTTTCCTTCATAAAGTTTAGACATTCATTCACTTCACACACTCATTGTTGCGTAACTTTAGAGGTTTGTTTAAAATATCGCACTGATCCCCTGGCTCATCTGTTATCTAGCAAACACCAGACTGTTCGGTGTTATATTCGGGCAGAATTATTCTTTATCCGTTTTCCTTTTTTGAAGGCATTATCCATGCCTTTCCGCATTAAGTATTCGGCTTTGGGCATACCCCTAGTCAGAAGTGTCATTAATGACGTCGAACAGGCAGTGGAGTGGTAACTTCTGTAAAATAATAATTTCATGATAAAAATAAATGTCAAATTATTGCTGTAAATGACAAAAGGTAACTACTTTGAGGACTACTTTGCAATTTTTGTTCTCCGTTAATTTGCTGTATCTTGCGGGTTTCCTTAAGCTCAGCAAACACTGTTTGAAATTTTGGGCACGATTTTGTTGTCTGAGATAAATTTTTAAAATCCTAAAAGATTCCTAAAATCCTAGGGTAAAATCCATAGTTTTTGATTGCTGGTTTGATGTTCATTGACAGCCGATTAATAGCCGTTGTCATCAAATTTGACCTCAGATGAGATTCTGACAGTGTCAGAACATTTGCTTCACAGTCCCCTACAACGAACGTCAATCTGTCTTCAATTTTCAAGACAAACCATGGTCAGAATTAATGCTAGAGATTTCCTCTAACCACCATAAAATCCAGTGCTTATGGAATTCCTATACGTTGCCTTTGTTGTAATAAACACAGGTTGCGTTGCTGTTTTCATGTGGGTGTGTAGTGCTGATTACACTTTTCTTCTAAAATACGCCAGTATTGCCATCATTCATATACTTTTCATGATAGCCAACATTTTAGCCCCACATATAATGCAACTCAAATTCACTGAAATGTGTATAGGTTGATAATAAAAAACTCCAGACAAGATTTCTTCCACTTATCTGTTTTTAGCGCATCTTGACTGATGTACAGTCCGATGAATGACAACTGAGATCCCAACAGTGTCACATGATTATCATGTTCATATAGTCTGAAAATAAATAATCGTAAAGACTAATAAAATTTACTTTGAGGTCCCTTTTAGGTTTCCCAATAATATACTTAAACTACAAGTCAAATTAAATTAGAATGAAATTAGAAAATTTGAATATGGAATGAAAGATATAGATGGCACTACTTGTCAGTTTGCTTATTTTGTTTAAGTGCATGATCTATTTAAGTCTATATGTCTTGCTAAAAAGAAACTATGATTTCTGAGCACAGGTCAAGAGCTATAGTTCCAACCACACAACTTTGGGATGCTGTTTGCATTTGTGAACTTGGAAGTATGGATTCATGAAAGACTAAATATATGCTGGTAAGGACAGAACTTGCAACCATAATTACCTAACTTTGCTTTTGGGAAATGCGCCCCAAGTTGGGAACAACATGAAGCTGAGTAAATGATGACATAATTACCATTAACATAATTACAATTTCTTAAGGCCAGCCCCACTAGGGCCCCAACATTATTTATACTTAGTCATATTTACATAATCTTAATTAAAATGCTAAAAACACAAAAAATATAAATACACAACATTAAACTGGCATCATATTTTGAGGGTGGGGGGGGGGGTTACAACAAAAAACACATCAGTATAAATAGGATAGCCTTTGAATACGGTCTTGAACAAAGGGAGGTTTAAACTCGAAAAGGTTGAGATCTAGTGCTTTAAAATCTTACTAAAAAGCAGAATCTTCAAACACACAATATGAATCTGCATTATTAGCACTGCATCAACACACAGTTTTTTAGCTGAAGACAGTCAGTGTGCATAAGTTTTCCAGTGCATGCTGGTGTGTTGGTGTCTTTAGAGAATACTCACTCCTGGACTGCTCGTGCTATAGACAGCGCCGCCGATCCTGTTTCATTAACACTGTCCAAGGTCACATTTGGCAGGTCGTCATCATCACTGTCACTTTTGATTTGTCTTGGCGACAGGCCATTGGGGTCTGTTTGTGCTGCCATGGGGGGGACAACAGAGGAGGAGGTTAGTTACAAGACTGTAATATGTGTACCGCCCGAGACTATTCTCAGACCCATTCAGCAGCTCACAATATGCCACATGACACTGAGCAGAAATTAGCACAGCATTTCACGGTGTTTCTTCAACTTTTGGCACTTTAATGTCCCAAGGGTTGTTTTTTATTAAAATGAACAGATTTCTATTTTTTTTCCTGTTTATTATATTAAGGTCACATTAACTTTTGGTCTGCATTATCATTCCTTCATTATTTATATCTGCTACTTTTTAAATGTCCAAAAATGTATCATGCCCACTAAAACAATAAATTCTTAATAAATCTTGTAATTTCCAACACAGAATGTTGTTAAAGACAGTTCACCTTTTAAGTTTAAGGTGGAAATGATATTGCAGTTTATTTAATAAATGTCCACAGGGCCAAAAGGGAAAAAATATAAAACTCAACAAATACAATATTAATATTATAAAATTAAAATATATTGGCATTAACCAGCCACAATACATAAAGTATTTCCAGCCACAATAATTAATACAGTATATACTTTTTTGTTTTTGTTTTTTGAAGTTTTATAGATTTTTGTTTGTTTTGTAATTTTTATTAGCTTTTTCTAGTTGTTTTATTTAACTTTAGTATTTCAGATTAAATGAAAATGAGAAATGTTTCCTTAACAAATACATTAAAAAATAAAATACATATATTTTTTTATCTTACATATATATTTCAGCATATTTCAGCTTTCTTTCAATTATTTAAAATAATTATTGATAGTTTTAGTTAACACACTGATAACAACACTGGTGTGAAGTTACAGAATCTCAGCCATTTATATATATTAGTGCTGTCAAACGATTAATTGTGATATAAATATAAATATATAAAATATATTTTATTCAAAACATATTGTGTATGTCTGTCTGTTATACAAGTTGGGAACAACATGAAGTAATATATATAATATATATATTAGGCATCTAGATGTGCTGAAGACGACATGCTGAAGTTCAAACCGAGCATCAGAATGGGGAAGAAAGGGGATTTAAGTAACTTTGAACATGGAATGGTGGTTTGTGCCAGACGGCTGGTCTGAATATTTCAAAAACTACTGATCTACTGGGATTTTCACGCACAACCATCTCTAGGGTTTACAGAGAATGGTCCAAAAAAGAGAAGATATCCAGTGAGCGGCAGTTGTGTCGACAAAAATGCCTTGTTGATGTCAGAGGTCAGATGATAATGGGCAGACTGGTTAGAGATGATAGAAAGGCAACAGTAACTTAATTAACCACACGTTTCAACCAAGGTATGCAGAATTCTATCTCTAAAAGCACAACACGTCGAATCAAGCAAATGGGCTACAGCAGCACAGGCTCACCAAAATTCACACAGGCTCACCAAAATTGGACAATAAAAGATTGGAAAAATGTTGCCAGGTCTGATGAGTCTCGATTTCTGCTGCGACATTCAAATGGTAGGGTCAGAATTTGGCATAAAGAACATGAAAGCATGGATCCATCCTGCCTTGCCTCAACGGTTCAGGCTGGTGGTGGTGTAATTGTGTGGGGGATATTCTCTTGACACAATTTAGGCCCCTTAGTATCAATTGAGCATTAGTTAAATGCCACAGTCTACCTGAGTATTGTTGCTGACCATGTCCATCCCTTTATGACTGCAGTGTAACTATCTTCTGATGGCTACTTCCAGCAGGATAATGCACCATGTCACAAAGCTCAAATCATCTCAGATTGGTTTCTTGAACATGGCTATGAGTTCACTTTACTCAGATGGTCTCCACAGCCACCAGATCTCAATCCAATAGAGCAGCTTTGGGATGTAGTGGAACGGGAGATTCACATCATGGATTTGCAGCCGTCTCTGATTACTGAATCTCATTCCCCACAGAACGAGAGCAGCATTCTCCCTGACTGCAAGCTTTGTTCATATTATATGGGTTAGCCCAGCCTGCAGAGCTACGCTTCTAATTCGCTGCTCTCTCAGCAGTATGTCAGACCTGATCCTGGATCAGAGATGTCCATCCTGTCTCCCATTTGGCCTTGGGCAGTGTGTCCTGTGGGCATGTCACCAGCACAGGCGATCAGATGCCCGGAGAGCGTCTAAAGACAACAGAGCTATGCTGCCATCACCCTTTGTTTCCAGGATGTTTGACACAGTTATGCTGCCAATTTATGAAATTCTAAATGAATGACAGGAACACCTAAGATGTCAACTATATGGTCCCATAAGTAAAACATTTTAAATAAAATTTACAGTGAGGTCTGTCGATTGTCAGTTTTTTTTTTTTTTTTTAGTGTGACTGATTATTGGAAAATATTACACAAAAAAATATATCATGATTCCACAAATTTTCTACCATCAGGGCATCAGTTTTTGTGAGCTTCTACTACACACAATGGACATCAGCAAACCAGACTACACACTATAGTTACAGTATAATAAATGTAAAAAAAAAAAAATACAAATACATATATACACTGTAATCGCTGAAAAATCATGTGATATTGAAAACTGGAGTGAAACTTGATGAAAATTTAGCTTAGCCATCAAAGGAATAAATTAAATGTTAAAATATTTTAAAATAGAAAAAAAGTTATTTTAAATTGTAATAATATTTTGCACAATTACAGTTGTTACAGTGTTTAAAAAAAACAGCAATGGTAAGAATAAAATACTTTATTATAGTATATATCTATATATATATATATATATATATATATATATATATATATATTTATTTATTTATTTATTATTATTTTTTTTTAATCTTACCAACCCCAAACTTTTGAATGGTAGTGTACATACATACATAGATCCAGCAATATGAGAAAATACCAGCATTCAATTTTTGATGTGCAACCCATCACTCAAGAACATTACATTACAATAAACATCACATGAACTGGCCTAACTTTATACCTACTGCTTTTTACTGTTATTCTTTACCAAATTCAGCACAAAACTTATTTTATGCCTTTCCAAGGGTAGTTTAAGTATCCAGTTTAAAGAGCCACAAATGCTCAGCAAAACTGATGGAAGATGCCAATGAAAGATTAACTGGACGCATTACAAGAGCCTGGAGCTCTTCTCTCTCTTCCTCCATTCTGTCTACTCAGGCTAGACACAAATCAGTTATAGCAAATGCTTTGCAACCTCTGTATGTGAAGTAATGCAAAACCATTCACAACACTATATTCTACATTTCCTGCGTCAATGTGGTACTACATCAATGTTAAAACAGATTTTAAACAGACCTAATACTTGTATATTGTTGATTACCCTGATTATTTTTAGTGCAATAAATGCTTTTTAGAACTTATATTTTGCATACTATTATTTAAATTGTATAATTTAGATTTTTTATTTTCTTTTTTTTAATATTTATTTGAATAACTTGTTCTACTGAACAGTGCAGCACTTTTAATGTGCTATATACTTGAAATAAAATATGTTTGACTAATTGAATACACTCTATTATATTTGAACACTAAACTGCAACGCCGAATAATATGGTCAGTCTCTGCCTCTGTGCACGCTGTCCACCATAATCCATTCAGTCTACCTACAGTACATAACTCGCCTGGATATTCCTTAAAAATGTCCATATAAAGGCAATGACAAAAGAGGAGTTCATAAGAGGTGGTGAAGCAAACCCCATGATTTCTTTCTCCTGTTGTTTCCAGCCATAGCCTGTTTCCATGGTAACTCAGCCGGAGACAGAGCTTTGGAGAAGGGCACACCCCCTCCCCACCTCCCCCTGGCAACCTGTACACGAGTATGCGCAAGCAAGCGTAAGTGTGTGCCATCCATTGTGTTTCCAGCTGTGACATAAACATTTATGTGTAAATCGGTGCACTTCAGAACATAAGGTTCATACTTGTGTCTCAAAATAGCGGTAATGTTACCGTCAGTCACTATCATGTAAGCCTATCATCACTGACCCCGCCCAGGTCTGACCCCATTTCCTCTGTGCTGCTCCAGAGAACTCTGGGTGGAGTCCATGTTGCTATGTGCCTGACTGCTCGCGGTGCCACCCATCTTCAATATCCGCCCCACCCCATTATGCAAAGCTTGTTTTTCCTCTCTTTCCTCCCCTGAAGCTGAGTGAGACACCCAGTATTTAAACCCTTCTTCTAGCAGGATGCCCAGCCCTGCCCAACCATTTGGGACAGACACCCTTCCCAGATAAACAAGAGGTTGAGCAACAAACAGCTCCCTTGTGCCCTCCACTCGGGCCAAACACCATTCGACAGCAACACCCAGAGCATCTTGGCTTAGTGCCAGAGTATTAAAACTCACCCTACAGGAAACCAACCCCAAACAGCAGTCCCAGAGTGTCGTCGGTGAGGTCTCCAGAGTTTGGGAAGGCACCGTGCAAAATGTGTGCTTCTGATTAGGGCATGCGGCGAGGGGCCGAGACCTGTCTGCATGACCTTGGACTAGAGACAACTACACAGATCCTATGTTTGCAAAAAAAAAAAGCACTTTCATCTCAGTAAACACTATTCTGTTTGTTAGAAAAGCAACAGTATTTTAAGATAATCCACAATTGTGGGCTTTAGGGTGGGAAGTTTAATTTCTTGCCCACCGGGCTGTTTTATCAACCACAAGCAATTTTATTTTATTTTTTCTCAGTATAAAAATATACACAGCCCGTTCCAAAAAAACAAGTCACACACTCTTATATTTAGTTGGACTGCCTTTAGCTTTGATTATGCATTCGCCGTGGCATCATTTCGATAAGCTTCTGCAATGTCACAACATTTATTCCCGTACAGAGTTGCATTCATTTTTCACCAGGATATTGTATTGATGATGGGAGAGTCAGACCGCTGTGCAAAGTCTTCTCCAGTACAACCCAAAGATTCTCATTGGGGTAAAGGTCTGACTCTGGACTCTGTGGTGGCCAATCCAAGTGTGAAAATGATGTTGCATGCTCACTGAAACACTCTTTCACAGTTTGAGCCTGAAGAATCCTGGCATTGTCATCTTGGAATATGCCCGTGCCATCAGGGGAGAAAAAAATTAATTGATGGAATAACCTGATCATTCAGTATATTCAGGTAGTCAGCTGACCTCCTTCTTTGGGCACATAACATAATCATCCATGCAGTAATTATCCAATGGAAGGATCTTAACTATTTGCTTAGTTAAATCCAGGTGGTGACTTTTTTTTTTTTTTGGACTGGCAGGGTTTAACTCAATGTTATGGGTGTCTCTTTAATGGTCACTTTTAGCCCTTCGGAAAATAAACTTTTCACACTCTCACTAGTTAATTTAATTTGTCAAATAACAATATCTAACAGTAGATATACTGAAGAATTCTGTCTTTTTTTTTTCTGAAAGCCATGAATATTTCTACCACACCTATATAATATATTTTGTGATTAATAGAGTTATGTGGTGGAAATTACATTAAAAAAAAATTGGGAATAAAAATACATTAAATCTTGTTATTTTCAGTGAATTGAATTTACAGTGGAAGTGAACAAGTGATTTGAAGTTACAGTATGAAACAATGGTATTTAACATTTCTTCCCTTTGTTTTCTGCACAAATCTTAAGCTTTTCACTGACACTTCTGTTTTCTAATGTACTAAATTTATATAATCTGTCTTCACATCTTAGTGCTCTTGAAAGGAATTTAGACCTTTCATGTCCAATAAATAAATAAACAAAGAACAAAGTGAAATATAACTTTTCCTTTTTTTTCTTTCTTTTTTGTTCCTTTCATCTCATTTTGGTCCACTTGTGTAATACTATTAGTATCAATTTATGCTATATACTGCAATGTGAGATGAAACAATACAAGTGTGACCTCACATGCTTGGGTGTGTTTGAAAAGATCAGTGAAGTGCTACAAATATCTGAATATATAAATATAGCAATTTCATAAACCTTGCCAGATTTTCAAATGACTTCAAAATCTAAATTAAACATTCAACAATCATACTTAAAAAAAATCCTTTCAAATGCCAATCTGACATGTCTTACAGGTTGACTGCCACATTGGCTGGTACATAAATCAAAATGACCCAGCCAGCACGGCACAAACGCAGGTGGCAGGAGTTAATTTCCCACTTTGCTTACTTGACTTGAAATGAAGCTTTTACTTTATATTTCCACTACTTCAAAAGCAGACAGTGTGCCTGACGCACAGCACATACTCCCTAACAGCAGGAAGTACACAGGCATCTGAGGACAATCAGCCCCATATCTGCATATCATTATGAGTATGGTGCTTTTCTGTGAAGAATGGACTGTCTGAAGCTAGTCTTTTCCTAAAACAAATGTGAAGGAAACAGATGCTTTTAATCAGCTTTCATTTTCCCCCATTCCAGTTGATTTATTTTCCCCTGTGATCACAATTTCATAAGATTTCAACATTCCCCTTGGGCCAGGCTGATGTTAAGTGCTTCACCCAGGGGCACCCTGGTGATCAAGTAAGTCATTCTCAAACTGTTAAGTTATTCCCACTTGCAAACCTCCAACCTTTTTTATTCTGCAAAAATATAATTTCTTTACTGGTTGCCTTTTGTCTTGTTTTTTGTTGTTGTTTTTTTTCAGTACAAATATCTAAACATTCTTTAAAAAAAGATGCATTTACTTTAAAAGTGTTTTTGCATAAAACAAGTAAAAAAAAATATATTCAAATGGGGTAAGTAAAAGAATCTTGTTTTCCCTTTGAATTAAGTTTATTTATCTCATTCTTTTGGCAGGTATTTCTTTTCTAGTTTAAAGCATTTTTTTTCTTTTTTACACAATGTCAGTTTTGATCTTTGACTTAATGCATTTTGCTTCTTAAGTAAATGTATCTTGTGTTACAAATATTTAGACATTTGTACTGGAATATAAAAATACTGAAATAAAAAATAAAAATGTCCTCACCTTTGCCCTGGTACTTGGCCTCGTCCAGGAGAGGTAACATGATTGTGGAGTTGAGGGTTGCCGGGGAGTGAACGGCTGTGGTGTACATGAGGGGCAGCGACTGCACCACCACAGGGATACGGTGCACCTGACTGGGAAGTTTACTGGGGCTGGAAGGGCGGACGGGGTGGATGATGTGCAAAAATTGCTGGCCTCTAACTCCATGAGGAGAGCCCACCAAGGACCCGGGTGTCAAAACGGACGGCATTCCCGAGGAGACTGAGGTGATGACAGAAGGTGAGGATGATGATGATGAAGATGGAGAGAAGGCTGAGGTGTTGGAGGAAGGTGATGATGTCCTTGTCTTGTTGATGGACAGGTCTACAGGCTCTGTCTGGGTTTGGAACTGCTCGGATGAGAGCAGGTCTTCTGGAGGTTCTGCCTTCACTTTGCTGAGCAGGAGCGGCACAGTCTCCATATCAGGATAGCCGTGCACTTTGGGTGACTGTAAAGAACAAAGAAATAAATGAAGGTGGTGTTATTTTTGGTATTTCAATTTCGAATAAAATAAATTCTATATGTGTGTGTGTGTGTGTGTGTGTGTGTGTGTGTGTATAAGTGTATTTAAATATTTAAAATTACTAACAGAGTTGAACAAAGATAGAAAGAGATGACTAGGTAATTTATTAGAGAAAAAAACCTGTTTTGTTGTATCCTTTTTAACAAGCAACATTCTGTTTATTTCAAATCTGATTGAAAAATTATTCACGATTCAGTGAGCCAGAGTCAGCCTGGATTATCAGACTGTTTTGTGAATCATTTAAAAACACAGTTCAAACAAGTAAATGATTCACTGACTGAAAGAGTCAGACTCAAACTGGGTTTGCAGACTGATTTGTGAATCTTGTGAATCAAAAAAAATCAAACATCATGTCTCACACTCGTAGTCCGGATCACGTACTGTATGAAATGTTGCCTGCTCCTCTAAAAGAACATCATCATGGAGAGAGGACCACACAGTTAACCCCACAGGGGTGTCTGCCCAAAGAAAAAACCCAACATAAATAAAGTGCTATCAGATAGAGCATTCCTCTCTGCAGCAAGAGTATGCAGTGAAATGATCGCTCCTGAGCAGGCAGCTAATCATGACAGAGCAGCTCATTAAACCGAGGGGAAAAGTTCTTGAATTGTGACGGCAGATATGATAAACGGTCTGCTGTAGAATCACGGCTCAACACTTTTCTTTATGCAGACTGAGTGGGCCTGTAGCAAATTACAGTTTCCCCCCTGAGCTCATACTATTTTTACTCGGGACACGTGGAGTTACTCTGGGCGCTGCTGACCATGAATCAGCAGTAGGCTATGCGGTACAATAAAACTGCAATTGAATCCAAAAACAAACAAATGTCAGGCGAATAAATAATGCTGACGTGACCCGTAAAATGGGTCATTCAGGGCTCAGAGGTCAAGACACATGACCTCAGGGTCAGGGTTACAATACTAATTTGATTGGGCAGGGAAAAGAGAAGTACTTTTAGAATAAAAGAGAACCCTTTCTGCAAAGTGTGACCGTGCTGACAACCATGGCTCAATGGTGATTTAGCCGGGATATTCAGGAGTTTTGAGTTAAAAGAAAAGCACAATGAAAATGTTTCACAGCTCTACTCAATTGACTAGTGGGGCTATCATGGGATGGTAGATCTACAAGTCAGTTTTCTCTTGTGGGAAAAATGTATTAATCAATAAAAATACTGAAGCTATACATTATTAAATAAATACAAAACATGAGGTAGCTATATAAAAAAAAAAAAAAAAAAAAAAAAAAAGGCATGACAGACATATCCCTGTTGTTCAATCTTTATGGGTCCAGTAGAAGCAAAAGGGGGAAGCAGTGTTACGACCTTCAGCCATATTTCTAGATTTTTTTATTAAACATTGAAATTAAAGTTTTGAGTAAATGTTATATATCTGCTAATTCAGATGACGCACATCATGTCATTTAACATCTATGAACCTGATCGCAAATCAAATGCTAAATCTTAAAATACTCCGTATTTCATAGGAAATGCATGTAATTTGTACATCACAATTTTTCAGTAAAAAATGCAGAACATGGTCTGCACAGCTGCACAGACAGGGTGGTAATCAAACCCGGCAAGTGAATTTCTATTAGCATAGCATGCAATCAGCAACCTACTAATGAGGGTTGAATGAAAGAGAAGGGAGGTGCCACTAATGACCAATCAGCATTGCTATCTAATTGAAAAACCTGCCTCTGTAATATCTTAGAAATCCTTTGTTGTTCCCAGCAAAAGGGACAAAACATTTCTGGTCAGTTCCTTGGAGCAGTAATGAAACCTCCACATTTCCTGCTACAACAGACCATTTTTTGTCTGTCTGTGTGTCGGTAGTGAACTCTCGCTCTAGTTCTATTGAATTTTGTGATGTACCCTTTAGGGTATGGTTAAGAGGCTTTATACTGCATGTGTTTTTTGTTTGTGTGTGTATATTGGACATTGTGTGGATCTGTGCTTGCGGCCGTTGTAGCCTCAGGTCTTTGCAGCCCTCTGAGACAAACCACTTTCTCAAATAGATCTCATCTCCCCTCTTTACACTCTAGTCACTTTGGCCCTATAAAAGCTCTGAATTTAGTTCCACTGTGTTTTTATTTTGCTCAAAGGCAGGTTCGAAGCACTTGAAGATAAAAACGGCAAATAATCAAGAACTGCACTCATGATTATTCAGATGGTATCACTGGCTGATCCAATAGGCTGTAAGCCGTTTCGAGAAAACCAGATGAAACTGTAAACAACAGCAAACTGAAACCGTGAACTATGGAGAACCGTAGCACACATGACCTCCTTTCATATGGAAAAAATAATAATCAAAGGCTTTGAGGTGATAAAAAGCTGTTTTGCATACCGATTCCTGTTCTTGTTTGAACGTCAGTTTCTGTAGAAATGTTTTATAACCTCACCTGCTCTCTCCTCCGTACTTTCCACCTTGGCTCTTTGCTGATGACTTTCACTTTATTCGGGGATCCTGCGTGAGATATCTGTCTAGCTGGTGAGGGAATTAACTGGGGCGAACCATTCTCAGCAAGGTCTTGGCAAGTGGCCACCGGAACGACGACCATGTTTGAGCAATGAAATGCACTTCAAAGAGTCATTGTGTAGGTTGCACACTTCCTGGCGCTTGGCAGGATTTCGACGCATATGGATAAATATGTCTACCAGCCTTTCGCAGGAAGGAAGCAAAGTGTTGCTGGCTTGTGAAGTAGAACACAACAAGGGTATGTCGTCGGCTCTCAGACGCAACTATTCACAAGTTCCCTCTCCAAGAAAATAGTGCATCCATCCCTATCCGCTTTTTAATAATCCGCAAATAATGTAGAGCAGTTCACTAAACAATGCATCACAATGAATGATCGAATTACTATAACTTATCGATCAAATCTATTACAGTATATGTTAATGCACTAACATGACACAGAATTAACTTTATCTACTGTACCACGCCATGCATTCCTGAGTCAAAGTCTTAATGATAACGCTAATAGGTTAGCTGTATTGTTAAGGGTTTTTTTACTTTTTGTTGCCAAAGACCATGGAATATGAGGAACCCCTTGTTAGGTGCCCTTTTTCCAAAATAAGAATGCAGCTAAATATTTTGACTGAAATGGATGAATATTGGAATCTATTACATTAATCGTGATTATTTTATTCTTGTTGTGTAAAATGTGTAAAGAATTTGTATTCATTTACAAATTCTTTACACATTTTACACAACAAGAATAAAATGTTGCTGCTTAACACTTTGGTGGACAAATATGACTTGTGTTATTTTAGGATTCTTTGATGAAAAGTAAAAAGTTAACAGTCCTAAAATGTACAGTACATTACACAGAATATCTTTAAAAGCATTCTTTCCTTAAGTGCATCACAGACACCCTGCACTTTTCTTTTTACAAAAGCTGTGACTGGGGTGGTACCTTTCCAAAAGGCACACCTTTGTACCATATTTATCACTTAAAGGTGCATTTTAGTGCATTTTCAATTAAAGGAGCATCAGTCCCTAAAGTGTACATATTAGTATTTTTTCAAAGTACCTATGAAACCGCCCCAGACAGTTTTTGTTCTTTTTGTACCTTTTTTCTGTTTCAGAAAGATTTGTTTTTTTTTTTTTTTTGATTAATTTATTGTATGTAGTGTCTATTTTAGGGCTGTTTCTGAAAGTGTAGCACTCTCTTGCAGGCCCCTGGGTGTCCCTGGACCCCAGTTTAAAAACCCCTGATAGATACTCTAAAAGTGCCTGGAGGTGAGCCTAGATGTTCATGTAAAGTACATGTGCAGTTAAGTAAGCAGCATATGAGGAAATAATGACAAAAAAAGAGAGAAAGACTCCCTACAGCAGTGTCTCTGCATCTGTGCTTGAGCCCTGCCAAAATGGCTGCCCTGGCTGCAGTGGCCCTGACTGTAAGCCTTGAGAGCATTCCTGTTCCAGCTGTGGCTCTCCACATCAGGGCTGCTTTGCGCGCACGCACACACACACACACAAACGCCTGGGAGTAATTAGGTGTATCACAGCGAGGGGGTGGGTGTGTGAGGGGTGAAAGAAGTAGAGGGTGATACAGGAGTAGGACAGAAATTGTATGAAAAACAACTGTTCTCTTACCCCTCTCTCAGATTCCAGAGGTTCTGCTTTGACTCGGACTGCAGGCATTCCGTCTAGCATTAACATCCTGTTATTGATGGTGTCTGTGAGCCGAGAGAGAGAGAGAAAAAGAGAAAGGCATGAGAAAGCTGCTGAGTGTGACTCCTCTCACCTTTTCTGTGATTGAGTCAAACCTAGCAAGCTCTGAACAATAGCGCAGGCAACAATGCAACAGGCAATGATGTCATCACGGTATGCAGTGAGTAAACAGTTGAGGTTTATGGCCGAGGGTAAACAAATACTTCATCACCTGAGATTAAATGTTATGGTAACTCTATTCTGTGCATGGTTAAACATAAACAAAAACTATTTATAGTTATATATCACAGATCATATTTTATATTTGAAGCTAAAAATGATCAAATTAAACATTTACCTTTTATGGTTTTATTAGCCTTCAGTTAGCATGATAATAGCTTAACTTATAACAGGTAAAGTAGAGTTTTATTGAATAGCTTGAATGTTTTGTACAAGAACACTTTATTTTAAGGTGTCCTTGTTACAGTGTGATTATTCATTTCAGTACTGAATAATTTTCATTAACTACATGTACTATATGGTTAAGGTTATGTTTAAGGTTACTTGCATGCAATTATGCCTAATTTATTGTTTTTATAATAGTAGTTACTTAAAGTGTAACAAGGACACCTAAAAATAAGGTGTTACCATATTACGCATTGATTGCACTTGGGAAAAAAAAGATTACGAAAAAATGCTCTCTTTAAATCTAATCCAGCCAAATGGGTAGAGAAATAACTGATTAATGCTAAGAAAAATCACAAGCAAGCACAGTGTCAGCTATGCTTTTTTAACATGATGAATATATTGCTTTAAAAACTCAACATGACATACAGGATTATATTTAAAGTAACCTCAATACAGTTTAAGTAGCAGAATATGGATATAAAAAACTGATCGATTGATTCAGTCATTTATATATTTACATTGTACATTAATCGACATTCAAGTAAATGCCAGTGACTAATTTTCAGAAGTCCCTTTGCCTGATGTTGTCAGGCAGAAAAAGAATAAAAGAAAAAAAAGAGAGTGAAATATAAAGCATTTACAGCTTGGTTAAAAGCACATATAATACACAAAGATTATTTCTATTTTTTTTATTATTATAGTATAAATACACTCTTGCTGCAGAAAAAAACATCAGTGATGACTTTGTTGGTTATTCAGATGCCAATTCCTAAAATATTTAAATGATTTATAGGATGCATGTCCTAAATGTCATCAAAATCAATCCCAGGCCACATTTGAAAGTGTTTTTAGTGGTCCATTCACTGGAAACACATTAATGCCAGGTGTAAAAGGGGCCTGTAGATAGGAAAGAACATTCAGCATCACCTAGGTGACCAGCTGCATGTCTGTAGGGTAAAGCTGTGCTAGCAAACACATGCGCTCACTCGTTACACACACACACACACACACACACACACACATACATATAGCATCTAAATACACGCACACAATCAAGGCTGACGCTGCTATCAGAGTCTCCTGACAGTTCTCTTCTTGTATATTCACACAAATGACAAGATTATCTAACAGAATCCATGTCTTTGTGCAAACTCCCCTCAGGCATCTGAGACTCTGAACAAAGACTCCAGCCTTGTTACGGCTCTGTGCTTTGCAGTGGGCATTGCTCTACCAGACTCTCTCACACATGAAAAGTGGCCACCTCCCTCAACATCCAAGGGATGCACAAGGAGACAGCTTTAATGAACTGGTGGAATCTGATTACAAGTTAATATTGCTCTTGAAGCACTGCATGATGGGGAGATGAGACGCTCCAGCACTCCCACTGAGACGGTTTCTCTCCCCCGTCTACTCAATTTACCATGTTTAACACCATAAAGGTGCAGTAATGGATGCATGAGCATCTTGGGAAAGCAGTATTCATGTTTCTTTATGTTTGTTTGGGTTTCGCCTGTCGGGAGGGACAAGTCTGCACACAAACAGACAGATAGGTGACTTGTCTTGAAGATAGAAAAGCGTGAACCTAGATCTCTGCTGTCAAAATGACTGTCTTAGATGTGATAGATGCTCCTACGATCTGCACACAAGTGTTGCAAACATGATCAGTGTGGCTTTAGGCGTTAGAAAAGGGAACTTCACGAAAGAGTCAATCACAACAATGTGATTGTGGCTCAGAGGGAGCTGTCCCAAAGTAACCCGTGCACTTATTATTTTAGCAGCAGCACGTGATGGAATGCAAGCAAAGCAGATACGCTTTAAACATCTCTATTACACATCACTCCTGGCATGGGCGGCAGGAAATCAGGCCCAGATCTCAACTCAGCACTTGGGCTGAAACGATTCTGGTGAAGATGAGACAACACTATGGTCCACCAGATGAGTCAACATTTTCATGCTTTTACAGGAAGTGTTCATTTTTACAGTTATTGCTTAGTCATAGTTATTGTACTTTGACAAAAATGTAGCCAACATTTTGTCATCTTCAATCATTTTAGTCTTAAAGAAAGAAATTAGAGAAGTCAAAGTCAAACTATAAACACATTTTGCAATATTTTGAAAAATGTATAAAAACGAAACATCTGAAACATATCAAAACATTAATATAACAAGCTGTAAAAAGTTTTTTTTTTTTTTTTTTTTTTACAGAAATTAATCATTCAATTCAGCAATGAGCCATTCAATTGATCAACAGTGACAATAAAGAAATATAAATATTTAGTAATGTTATACATGTATAACATTACTAAATATTTATATTTAAAATAAGCACTGTTCTTTTTAACTACTTGTTTATCTAAGAGTCCTGAAAAAAAAAATGCATAATGGTTTTTAGGATTAATGTTCACAAAACATTTCTTATTATTACCAATTCAGCATATTAGAACGCTTTCTGAAAGATCTTGTGATAAAATATTCTGAAATAGAAAACTGTTCTTTTATATTGTAATAATATATTTCACAGTATAACTGTTTAAATCTTTATTCCATAAAATAAATGCAGGTTTGGTGAGCATAAGATACATCCTTTACTGATTGCAATCAATTCTCATGTCACCCTTCTGAAAAAAAAAAAAAAAATTATATATATATATATATATATATATATATATATATATATATATATATATATATATATATATATATATAATGTCCAACCAGCACTACTGCATATATAGCATCCATGTTAGCCAATAGCCCTTACACTGTATTTACCAAGCTTTCTGGCTTTTCCAAGAAAAGACTCTTATTTATATGGCGTTAAAAGCAAAACAAAATTTCTGTGTGAATTTTAACCCTACGCTCTTGTCATTGACGAAGCGTGCATCGAAGCTAATCTGTGTGCATTGGATTGATATTGTGATCAGGAGGTCCAATGGCTGCAGGTAGTGGTGGGCTGAGATAATGTTGCCATGGCAACTCAAGTTGGAGCTCAGAGGGTTATTGTCCTTCTGGATTGACATGCGAGGTTTCACAGTTGACCAGGGCACTCGCTGTTCAACAGCCGGCTATTTTTTTGTGTCCAAGGAGCTGTCATCATGCTCGTGTGTATTGTGTAAGCATATCACTCAGAGACATTGATCATTAGATCAGATAAATGAGCCAACCTCTTGCCTAACTAAGCTTGTCCCTTAAGAGAGCTCCAAATGGGAAATCAATACCAAGAGCAAGGTCTCAGTTGTTTCATTAACCATCAAATGAACAGATTATTAGCATAATTGAGTATAGCACCACGTGGTTAACATTTAGGCACAATTTGTCTATCTTAGCTCCAATTGATTAACACTTAATCAAGGGGCTGTGATGGAGGATGCTGTATCACCAACTGTAGTTAACAGTGCCAAGGTGATATGAGAGGCAAGAGTAACAATGACTAATTCTAGATCGGTTTTCCTCCAAACAGCGCAAATGTTATTTGTCAAATCAGTGTGATTTATCTAATCAAGAATACGTTCAGTGCATAACCATGAAGACCCTAACAAAGGAATTTTCACATTAAGACTTAGATGTTATGATATTATTTGGACATGTTTGGACCCCATTGGTTTTTACTGTATTGTCAAAAAAAAAAAAAAAAAAAACACAGAGATATTTTTCAGTCAGTCATACAGGTTTAAGAAGACATTCTTATTAATCTTGTATCTGTTTTTATCCATACAGTAAATAAAAAGTTTGGACCCCATTGACTATCACTGCATGTGTGGTGGGGAGTGGAAATTCTTCTTTCGTCTTCCACAAGAAGAAATAAAGTTATACAGATTTGGAAAGACAATCTTATATAATTTTTTTGTTTATCTGTTTTTATCCATACAATAAATTAAAAAAAATGGTTGGACCCCACTCACTTTCATATTTTTTAAAATATCTTATTTTTTGTTTCACAGAAGAAAGAAAGACATACAGCTTTGAAATGACACGAGGGTGAGTAATTGATGACAGAATTTTCATTTTCATTTTCATTTCATTCACACTATCTCTTTAAAGATCTGAAGAAATGGAAAGGGAGCAATCGAGCGAGAGAGATTAAGATCACCTTTCCATTTCACCGGGATGCTGAAATGAAATGGTGATCCCAGGTGTGAGTGTTATGAGCATGGGAGGTGCAGTCGCTGAGTGCTCAGGCATCTCATTGCCATGCATGGCTAGAGCTGTCCCCCGAGAGGCTCCCTGAGAAGAATGAGGGCAATTCAACTGGAAACGGGGCAACAGGGAGGGGGCCCGCCTGGGATTTGATTCCGGCTGAGGATGGGGGAGTCAGGGGAGGGGATTGGCTGGCACTCCCATGCCCAGCCATAGCTCCAGAACTCCCCGATGGATGTGGGTGCCGATGGAGACACGGCGCAGGGAGCGGAATTGCTAAACAGACCCCGGCGAATGACGAGCGGATCAATATGAGGTGACAGGCCTGGATGGAAAAGCCTGACCTTCCTGGACCCCACGCTGACCTTGCTACACAATGATTTTAGAGAGCATTCAACTTGCCCCTGGAGCTGGTTGCATACCTCATTGTGTAACTTTCTGCCTTGCTAAGCCTAGTGTGGCATTGATGTGAGGGGCGTTACATGTGCACAGGAGGAACCTCTATTTAAGTGGTTTAGAGGTATTTCTAGAGTAATATAAATCTGTCGAGGCTCAAGATGTATAAAAGTCGTCTGACATTTAAAATTCTGGCCAATACCGACAAGTCAATCATTGTTTTTGTGTTAGGGTTAGGATATTAAAATTCCCTTCGATATGTCTGACTATTTTATCAAAATAAAGTAAAAAGGAAATACAAAAACTGTATTCGTTTCAAGTCAATTACACATCAGAACATTACTTGTGCAGTATGACAAAATGTGTATTCATTTTAAGATTTGCTAAAGTTCACATTTAATAATGTAATCTAAATGCAAGAATAGGGGAAATAAAAATGCAGTGTTATTTTAGCAATTTTTACTATTATATTACAATTTTGCATTAGTTTTTATTTTAATGTTTTCGGTTTTCATTTTAAATATAGTTTTAGTAATTTTACTTTTATCATTTGTATTATTTTGAAATTTTATATTTTTAAATATTGTTTTATATAATCATTATTTATTTCAGGTTATTTTGACTTGCCTAGACAACTAACTAGAAAAAGTTTATGTAATATTTATATTTTATTTTTGATTTAGCACAAAACAAAAATAAGTTTAATTAACAACATTAACAACAAAATTAACAACTGCATGCACAATAGAATATTCAATATACTGTACAGTAGGCCAATATGTATTTAACATCCAATAACCGATATGCTACCATACTGATACATGTATCCTAGCAAAAATATTCAAAAAACACCAAGAAATTTCAGAATAACACAATTCATTTGGAACATGAGCAGAAAAGAAAGAGGAGCAGGATGATCATCCTACTGCTTGGAGGCGTTTCATATCTGAAATTTTTAATTTTTGCACTGGAGGAGTAGCACACTAACAGACGGGTTCCCTTGGTCCTGCCAATGCTTTGTTCCCATGTCGAGAGCCCTGAGCAACTGTGGGCATCTGTGGCACAGAGGCTGGTCCTGCTGCCATGGGCCGAAGGGGGAAATGCGGATGGGGATGAGAGGACGAGAAGGAAGTGGCTGGGGAGGGAGGTAGGGATTTAAGAACTGGAGCCCAGCCAAGAGCCAGACAAGAACACTGAACTCAAACATGCCAAGAGAGCCTCTCAGGCTCAACCAGAGCAAAAGAACAGCATTTTACGTAACATAAGACTCCACACTGAGGAGAAAAGCTATTGAGAGCTGCTCCCCACTGTGCTCTTGTAAATAGATTACTTGGTCGTTTAAGTTGCAAAAAACTAAAACTTTGTAACTTTGTAACTTTGTCGAAAAATAGTGTAAATGAAATGTGCAATTTCGGAGCTACTAGGGTTACCAAAAGTTTGTAAAAACAAAAAGGCTTCCTGAAGACTGGTTAGACAACACTCTTCCATTGGTCAGGCAAACAGATTCCAAAGTCAAACTTTTTTGATCTTCTTTATCTTTACATCATGCTGATCTTCCTAATAAAAATTATGTAACCACTTAAGTCAAAAACTGTATTTACATATAGAATGTCCACAAGATGCAATGAAATTAAGATTTCCTGCAATTTCTGCAAACCAAAACTCATCTCAAGCTCACTTCCCTCTTTCGTCCCAAGCAGAGAACATGCAAGCTAAGTACCACCTTTCCTTTCACTGTCATACCAGACATAGGAACTCCTTAACCAATCAAGAGAGAGGAGGAATTCTGTGATAAGACAAGTTTGTTTTATTATCAATATTTTTTATTTCACACATGGTCATGTGATCATTTTTGAGATCTACTGTCAACCGTCACTCAACATGATCTGATAAAATAAACGTTTTGGAACTATTTGTATTATGAAAGCATATATATGAATTGAAAATAATTTTAAATGAATGACTATATGACAATTACTATGCCACTGCCATCCGACATTCAATGCATTTTTCAATGCTCACTGAAAACTTTTTCACAAGTCCAGCATCACCAAGTTATCTCTCACCTCAAAGGTGTCTGAGTATACACTGCATTTGAAGAGGAACTTAATTCTTGATGGCTAACAAAAAAAAAAAAAAAAAAAAAAACTTCTACCCATACACAAACTGAACTGAAATGAATTTCACAAAACATCATAACGTACAATCACGCCCACATTCCCATCTCTTCCTGGTGGAAGTCATGGATTCTAACCCCAATGCTTCCCATACTTCTGTGCGGACTGTATTTCTTGGTAAATTTTTTCTGGCATACTGTGAGTGACTTCAGACTTTCCATTTCATAAGGCACATTTTCCTTGGCAGGCAAGTCTGCCCTATAAGACTTTGGCTGCTTTTAGGACCTTTTTTGATTCGCGCTCTAGAGAGATGTGCTGCTTCAGTACCAGCTGAGTTTGTGGATAAGTAATGCGAGCGTGTGTTCTCCTCCCTGCGCATCCAGACGATAGCGCTTCACCTCAGGGAGCCCACTTTGCCATTTTCCTCTGGCTAAAAACAGCCACACAACAATGCCTGTCATTCATTTGGGCCCCCAACCAAGCAGATTTGCTGTCTTATAGCTCTCTTTATTTTTCTGAGTGTGACAAATGTACTCTGACTCGGAGATGAACAGAAGAAGTGCTGAAAGACATGACCAGATAAACTCCAAAAAATGAGGTCACAAGGGAACGTACTACTCTCGAATGCTCATTTTACAGCCATGTCAATGCAATCGAGATGCACAGAGCATAATCCAGTTCACCCAGAAGAAGCCCTAAAGCCCATCAGCACAGTCAAATGCTGGGGCCAGCTGTCAAAAGACTGTACTGTACATCAATTTTACCCCATTACCCCCATCACTAGGCCTCACACACCTGATAGGAAGTGAGAGACCTTTAACAGAACACTGAGGCTCTTGTAAACACCAGGCCGACTTTCCAAAACACAGGCTGGCGGAAGTACCCATAGTCCAGCATATTGCCCTTGGGCTCTGGCTATTTCTGCACGAGGGAGATCCTGTGTCAATGATCCAGTGAGGATAAGACAGCTCAGCCCATGAGACACTGCCCCAGTCCACACCATTCGCATACAAACGGCTGGACATTTATGATGCATCCAGAGAAGTTATTTTTGTCAGTCAGTTTGTTTAGTATTGAGAAAAAGAATAAAAATCTGATATCAAAATGCCCTGTAAGATTTCAAGTATTTGCATAAAACAACTATTATTCTCAAATCCTTTCCCATTTGACATAATATTATGAGATAAAGTATATCAGTCAGGTTTGTTTACTGATTGGTCAGTGCTATGGGGGTGAAAGGTCATGAGTTGTGAAAAAGGGAATTAAGGAAAGAGGGGACAGAGTCCATTCTTGACACGTGCTTTTTTCAAAAAAAAAGAAAAGAAAAGAAAAACCTTGTTCAGTGGAATCCAAGCTAAGAAAAACATACATCAACTACACAGCTGAACAATACTTGTATCCTGATCAGCTGTCCTTGATCAGCATTTTTCAGCTGAAAAATGTGTGTCAAAGTTTATGAAAACAGAATTAAAGGGCTTAGTATCAGTAAACTATTTTGTTTGAAGTTTCAAGATGTAGAGTGACAGGCTTTAAACTCAGCAAACAGGTTTCTTTACAGCTAAAGCAAAGACATTGTGGTTTTTTTTTTTTTTTTCATTCACGTGGTTTTTCAGCTTCTCGTAAACCTGTCTGGTTTCCTGAGCTTTGGTTCCTCTGCCAAATCTGTCTGACCTCCGACAAATTTCTCATGATTTTCCAACATATCACCCCTGTATACACACATACGTACACTGTATATCCGTCTCACCAAAGTGTTATACTGTTTTAACAGCAACAAAGTTGAAATAGGGCTGGGTATGCTATATAGAATATTCAATATATATTTGCAGTGATTTCATTATGCAACAACTGTAGTTTTTTCATTTCAGTTTCCTTTATTTGGTAGCTAAGTTTCAATGAAATGCAATAAAACATAAAATAGTGGAAATGTTTATATATATATATATATATATATATATATATATATATATATATATATATATATATATATATATATATATATATATTATTATTATTATTATTATTATTATTATTATTATTATTCTTTTTAACTTTTAGTTAATTTACAGTATACTTTTAGTTTTTACATAAAACATTTTTTATCTACTTAATTCAAAGTTTGGAATTCAGAGAAACAACGAAAGATAATTTCTTCAGACCTAAAGTTCGAAACATAGAAATCTGCTGTTACCTACACATTTCTTATCTGCAATGGTTGGCTGCACAAGAGAGGGGCGACCCCGCAGCCACTGCAAGCACACCTCTTCCCTTCCCCCTTTAGATAAAGTGCAGTGGTCTCAGGGGGCGTGCTTTAAAATAGACCTGACACAAAAACCTCAATTGCTCCGAGAGGTATGGAATGGGTGGAGTGGTCACCGCAGAGGGATTTAGCTGGAGAGAGGTGGACTTAAATGCTGATGGTCTGTGCTGGATCAATATGGATTGTGCATGTGTGAATGTGCTGCTCCTACAGTACTTCATATTTTCTCCCTCCAAGCCTTCAGTTTGCACAAGAACTGGAAATCCAACCTCATCTCCAATTCAGAAAAGAAAGCTAATGAACTGCCTCTGACCAGCAATGCCTCACAGCGCTCTCTCTCTCTCCCTCTCTTTTCTCCCTCTCAGAGCATGTCACGTCTGAAGTCTGCAGTTGGTGTACTGCAAAGTGACCAGATTTCCCAAATGAAAACTGGGGACATTTCTGGTTTAGTAGTGGTATTGTTAACACAAGCTGTTAATAATTATTTTTGGTAATTAAAGGTTAAATATGACAAAAAGATTAAAAACATTCAATAAAGATGTAAACTTAAATGACATAATAAAGAAATAGTCCCCAAGAAGTCATAGTTTCATGAAATAATACTAGATGGTTAAAACAGCAGGCAAGTTTTCATAAAATGATTATTATACGTTATTATACAAAACAACACAATCTATAATAATGCAATCTAAAGCTACAAACCCAAAATGATTGTTCATATCTATTGGCCCCTCTTGTTTACAAGATCTATAGCTTTTTGCACAGTATGACTGACAGTCTAAATGCATTTATAGACAGCCTTAGTTTATTTATAAAGGCAAAACTTTATATAAACTAAATATATGGTTATGTAAATATATTTTTTTTATAAAGTAAAAAAAAGATAAACAGGGATATTTCTGACGACTGCTACAGCCTGGACAGGACAGCAAAAACGGGGTCTGTCCACAAAAAAACGAGGACGCCTGGTCCCCCTAGAGTGCTGCTGAACTGTGACCACAGAAGTGAAAAATCAAACATCTGTTTTTTTATTGCGACGGGTCATTGTGACTAATAAGTCATGTAGTGGTAATGTCACATTGATTCACATGACATTAATCCACTTTTAATGAACCCAGCCCATTCTAATCAGTCTTGTCACTGACATTTATCCAATGACAGTCAGTAATGTCACTGCTATACAAAAATCCCTCCACTGTCTAAAAGAATACAAAGTGTTACTCTTTAACAATTACTCTTAAAAGCTCTGTTGGCTTATAGGAAAAGCCATTTAATTCCCTGGATATTATTTAAATGTAAAAATAAACAAACGAACATAACGATTAGTAACGCACATCCTGTTTGTCATCTAACCACAATTGCTTGTGATGTGATTGACAGTTGAGGATAATGCCCCACCTCTCAAATCTTACGCCTGCTAAGAAAGTGCTCACAGCTGTCCACAGCATTCAAGTAAATCCATTTAAAAGGTGTCCAAAGCTAACTTTCAAGGGCCATATGCGTCCGTACCAGCTGTGGACCGCAGGGTAGCTCTGTTTGCTGGAAAGGTAGAAGTTCCATCCAAAGAAAACATCACACACGGATGAGCAAACAACAATACTGTTTCACACTCGAGCTGTGAACTGTCAGATGCTTAGGGCAAATATTCACCTTTATGCTTTAACAGTGAAGTGTGATTCACTCAAGTAAATCCTTATAAAAAGCACATACATATTATATACACTACTGTTGTTTGAGGTTGGTAAGATTTTTTAATATTTCTGAAAGTCAAGAGACTGCATTTACGTGAAAAAACATACAGTGCAGTCAAAAAAGTATTACTGTGGAATATTATTACAGTTTAAAATTATTTTATTTCAAACTACCATTTTCTATTTTAATAGGTTTTCAAATGTAATATGCAAAATGTAATTTACTCATGGGTTGACGAAGTTGAATTTCTTTATGAATTTTCTTTATTTCTATTAATCAGAGATTTTCTTAACATCAATGTTGAAAACATTTGTGCTGCTCAGGATTTTGTGGAATATTTTATATATTTTTCAGGATTCTTTGAAGAATACAAAGTTCAAAAAAGGCATTAATTTGAAATACAAATATTTTGTAACATTATACATGTCTTTACTGTCAATTTTGACCAATTGAATATTCGTTCTAAACAAAAGTACACTCTTAAAAATAAAGGTGCTTCCCGAAGCCATAAGAAAGAACCTTTTTGCCTAAATGGTTCCATAAAGAACCTTTAACATCTGAATGACCTTTCTGTTTCACAAAATGTTCTTGTTTTCTTTAGAATCGCTGTGAAGAACCTTTTAAGCGCCTTTATTCAGCTTTGAAAGTCAGCTTTGATTGTTCCTAATAAACTGTTTAACTACACTCGCAAGTGAATATTAAATTATGTTGTGGGATAATAAGAATATATTCTAAATAAACTACAAACATAAAATTTTATACATTTATTTTATCTTCACATTCTTTCTTGTAACTCCTCCCTCTCAGTCACACACCTGACTGAACGGCTCATTATGCAGCTCATTATGCAGCTCATTATGCAGCTCATTATGCAGGCCTTTGTCTTCTCAGGTCTAAATCACAGTGATATTCATCATAGTTGACGACTACTTGCATATGACTTTTACCAACAAAAAGCGTCTCAGAAAATTTAAATCAATATATTGTTTTCTGTGAGTGAGTAAACAAGATGATTTTCACATAATTTAGAAAGAAAAATTCTAGGCTACAAGCTCCAGTTCTCAAAAGTCCCGGGAACCAATGTTCTGTATGTGTTTTATGGCCTTACTGAAGTGATTTAACATTTTTAGTTTGCCCTAACCATGCATAAAAAAAAAAATTCTCAAAAAAACAATCATGTACATACATGCTACTTACATATTATTATAGCCCAGTTTGTGCTGATTACAGTGAGATTAGACTTGAGCCATTTAGATGTGTATAAGAAACTGAAAAAAGCACAAATATCAGGGCATGAAAAAAAAACTTCTCCAGGCCCCAAAAATACCCTTATACCTCAGAGGGTTAAGAGTGTATTCATTTTCTTAAATAAAAATCTTAATGACCACAAGCTTTTAACTGGCAATGTTTTTTTAATTAGTATGATAAAAATTAAGCTTATACGTTTAGTTGAGTGGTGTGTTTGACCAGCCAATATCGCTCATGCAGCTAAATTGACAATTAGTCATATGTGCTATTATGTTTGTTTCTAAGCTTGTGCTGAACCCAGTAAGCAACCACCCAAAGCATCTTAAGAAGCGAATTGCCTTTGTAACCGCATAACAACACTGGTTAGCTTAGGAGTCTTGTTATACCACCTGCTGTCGTAACGGGACTAGTGATTTTCTGTAAACAATAGCAATTCAATGGAGCTCTTAAATGCCACTCGCTGTTACACAACCGCCATCATCGCCATAAGGAGATCGGCGAAGGGGCTTTCATTCATAGTCATTCTACTGGTCGCTGAACATCACATGGAAATAAGAGCAGTCGTACTATGTTTAGCAGCGTGGGTTATACAATGTAGTGAGTCTGTTAAGTGTGTTTGCGGAGGTGGATGGGAGGAGGGCTGGAGGTCTGTGGGTGGAGGTGGTGGAGCGCATTATGATCAGTACAATAACCCACTCCTCATGTCTTGGGGGACGGCTGCATCCTCCAGCCTTAATGGTGAAGAGGTTCTTTTCAATGCCTTGCGCTCTGGCCCACTCCCCCTCCCCCTACACACATAAACACACACATTCAGATCACCAACTTACTACCTTATACTTTGTAACTAAACAACTAAAGAATTTGAATAAGTTCGATATGAACAGGATGGAGCTACACAGAAATCTCACTTGCGTAAACCCAGATTCACAATTTCAGAACGTGCATATTTACATAGCTCACATCCTCTTGTAGTACCTCCTACACATGCTCTCTGATTAAGCAATGGCATTTATGCCAAACAAGAACACACACTATCACAACACACACAAACACACACACACACAAAGCGAGGCACGCACTCATCTCGCACGTTCTGTTTTTCTCTGCAAATCTATAACCAGCGCTCTTGCCACATTGAGTAAAACAGCAACTTCAGAGCAAAAATTCAGAGTTCAACTCACTGGAACATTAAGTTATACTGGAAGACCTTGTGAGGGTATTTTTAACCTGAAATTTGACCCATTCCGGCACCCATATCCCCACTTAATTGAATAAGCAGCTGGGTTTATGTTCATGCTTCATATGCAGCATCTGCTTTTCAATTTGCCTTTCCAGGTGGTTTTTTTTTTGTTTGTTTTTTTGCTAATATCCGGATTTAGGGGCCAGGTATTAGGGGTGTGAGCATAAACAGATAATAGAATAGAATAGAATAGAATAGAATAGAATATTAATAATGTAAGAAAAATGTAAAGTGTAAAATGGCCTAAAATTGGTTGTGATAGATAGATAGATAGATAGATAGATAGATAGATAGATAGATAGATAGATAGATAGATAGATAGATAGATAGATAGATAGATAGATAGAATTAGTCTCAGATTGTACATTTCTTTGAGTTTATATAAAAGAAAAATGGCCAAAATAAGTTATCTAAATAAAGAAAGTTAGAAATACTCATGGTAATCTCAGAGTCTATATTTTCTTACATATATAAAAATATAAAATAAGAAATCAAATCAAATCAAATCCCATTCTGGCACCCATAGCCTCACTTAATAGAATAAGCAGCTGGGTTTATGTTCATGCTTCACGTGCAGCATCTGTTCTTCAGTTTACTTTTCCAAGTTTTCTGCTAATATCCAGCATTAGACGCCAGGTATGTGTTCAAGCAAGTCGCCTGAGGGAAGTTATACCATGACATGGACTTGAGTGTGAGTCTCTCAAAGCTGAACCATTCATGCTGTGCTTTGCTTTTGGATCGTAATTGACTCCATATGTTGTTTGCATGACAACTGCTAACAAAGTTCATGCATATCTCAGAACATCCTACCGATGGTTTCAGAGTCCCCTGACTGACCAATTAAAATAAACAATAGTCAGAGCAAATCCTTAATGCATTGTTATTCTTTGAGGGATTATACTGAATCTATTTTTTCCATTAAGTTCCCAAAAGTCATCTCAGGTTAAGGGACAGCAGCTAGGTGCGCTAACGGTGTTGTCATGACGACAGGCAGAGAACAGTATATAGATAGAGTACGGCGCAGGTCTGGTCGTCTTTGATTTCTCTTATTGTCAGGCAGAGCCATAACATGTCTAATTACTAAAAATGAAATACATCACTACAGATATTCATATAAAGACTGTTCTGAATATTACACATGACCGAAATAAAAAGTGTGATCCAGAGTTACTGACACTGGATAGTGACAGATGTCGTGAATCATTTGTGTACTTGAAGCAGATGCAGAATTCCACGTCTTGCTTTCTGTGTTCAACAATCATCCTCCCCCCCTCACCACACACAGCTTCAGTAAACACACCAGGGCTGGACACCAGGGTCAAGGGTTGAACACACCAGAGGACACGCACTAGAACATTTTGTCAGCTTAGCAAAATGTTGAAATAAGGAGGAAGAGAGAGATCATCAGACCCACATAGTTACCCATAATTCTTTCTTTCCCCTACTCTTCTGTTGGGTAGTTTTTGCATGGGTGCTATACTCACAGACATTGTTGAAGAATGACTGGATCATCTCAGATTGTCCCTTTTCTTAGAAGCATACAGAGAATGGAAATTGTTAAATAAATAAATAAATGAATAAATTTGTGATCACAATATCAAATTGTCCCTTTTCTTTGAAACATATCAACAAGAAGATTGTTTAATCATGCAAATTTATATAAATTAAATTATGTAAATAAAAAAAATATTAAATATTTACATCCTTTTTGTTTATTTATTTTTTTATATTATTTATTTATGGAACAATTTAAGGCCATTTTCTGTTTGTTGTTTCTCAGAAGAAAAAAATATATATTTTCTTAGAAAAATCAAATGGAAATGGTCTGAAATTGTTAAATAAATAAATAAATACTAAAGACAATCTTAAACTGTACCCTTTTTTAGAGCAAACATCAAACAGAACATGACTAATTACAAAAAGAAATTATAAAGAAATGCATGATCATAATAATCACAAATAGACCCCCTTTTTAATAACATACTGTACATCAAATTTAAAAAAGAACTGAATCTTTTAAATAGACAGGAATATTGTATGGTCTCTCTGGACACCATTCTTATGGTGTAAAATAAAATACAATAAAATAAAATAAAACTTGTAATACCAGACGGTCCTTTTATACAGCATACATTAGATGGAAAGCAGGTGAGCATACTCAGTAGTGGCATCCATATACCTCCTGTGTGACCAATCAATCAAAACATTCCTTTCTGAGTTTGCAAACATTTGTGAGTCATTATTCAATTGAAGGACACACTCGGTCTCTGTCACATGCTTCAGTTTACTCACTGATATGCATGGAGCCAGGCTCAGCGCACATACATTTTTTATGTCATGATACAAAAAGGAATGACAAATTATTTTTCATACCAAGCACCACAGAAATCGTTCAGTTTAGTCTGGCTGTACAGAACACACACCTGGATCCATCAGTGCAGTGAAGGGTAGAATTAAAACGACACGCCCTCTGTGCGGCTAGACAGGACCGGTGACAGACCCAACATTATCTCAACATGTCCACACTCTGAATGTGCTGTGCTTCACTCTTTAGCTGTTTTAGCTAAAGTGGGATTGAGGGCAAAGCTGAGCATTTGATCAGCTGGAGCCGACAGCTATGTAGACCACAGGGGCATTCCTGGGTCTCCTGGGTTGAGCCTGGGACAGATGAGGCCGTTTTGGGACTGAATCCAACCCACTTCCTGGGCTGAAGCTCTGGGGGTATCTTTTGAGGGTTTTCCAGATAATCCCTTCAGCAAGGTGTCCAGTCTCAAGCGAGACCCATCAATAATTCTATCCCCAGCCCACCTGTGTGAAGCTCCTCCAAGCAGAAAGAGGCTAACCTTTAATTCCCCATCCACATGGCCAGCAGGACACGTAAAGCAGAAGTGAAAAGCAGATATGCTCTACTGTGATTATTGGGTCCCATTATTGAGCCCTCTATCTGGCTGATTGCTATCTGGGAACCACAGATAAAATCCTCCAATACTCTTCTGATAGGGGCCACAGAGTCAAACAAATATACTTCACGAAGTCGATGAATCAAATGAAATGTTGGATTTTTATCAGTGTGTCTCTAACATCCTTTTAAATACAGGAGGTATGCAACATTCAAAAGTTTGGGGTTGGTAAAATGTCAATGTTTTTTAATTAAGTTTCTTATGCTGACCAAGTCTGCATTTCTATTAGCAAAAAACTCAGAGTCATATTGTGAAATATATTTTAATATATTTTAAAATGTAATTAATTCCTGTGATGGAAAAGCTGGATTTTCAGCAGCCATTACTTCAGCCTTTTGTGTCACATGATCCTTCGGAAATCATTGTAATATTCTGATTTGGTGCTCAAAAACATTCATTTTTATTATCAATGTTGAAAACAAATATTTATTTAATAATATCTGTCTTTAAATGCACAGTATCTGAAGTATACTTGTAAAAGTTACACTTTAGCACAATCAAGTATACTTCAGCACATCTTCAGTTGGACTTCAACATTATTTTCACACAATTAAAGTGCATTAAGCACAAAATTAGTTGTTCTAGCAGACTTTAAGTAGGCTATTCCAGTTTATTATGCCTAAAGTACAATTGCAGGGTAATTATTATAAATATGTAAATTAATTTTGTAGTATATTTAGCATGAAATAAATTAATTTCATATATATTATAGCATATTTATTTTTCACTATGTTACATTTTAAACGAACACTTATAAATCTTTTGTGATATTATAAATGCCTTTCTGCCTTTTGATCAATTCAAGAAAAGTATTAATTTATTTAAAACAACAACAACAACAACAACATGGATTTGATAAAAAAAAATCTATTAAATGCATTCAAAAGAGATTTCTATCTAAATATAAAATTAAAATCAATTCAATTTGAACATGCTAAAACTGATCCAACTAATTGCATTACGAAAATGTAGGTTCTGCCTGTCTG
Organism: Carassius auratus; assembly: GCF_003368295.1. Classification (NCBI taxonomy): domain Eukaryota; kingdom Metazoa; phylum Chordata; class Actinopteri; order Cypriniformes; family Cyprinidae; genus Carassius; species Carassius auratus. The sequence continues at coordinate 17,208,403 of NC_039251.1, read as the reverse complement.
TGCAAAACTCTCCGCCACAATGCTAGGGTGTTCTGGGTGGTTGCCAGGGCTTTGGTCGTGGTTGCTAAGGATGTTCTGACTGGCTTGTAGCATGTTGCTATGCAGTTGCTAAGGTGTTCTAAGTGGTTGCTAGGTGGTTACTTACTGACCCAACACGAGAGACCACCTCAAAGACACACTCCATCAAAGAGCCTCTATTCAGTGTGAATCTAAGGGCTTTTTTTCCACCCGTTTTTTAGTCCGCCAGGTGAAAATCGTAAATCTGATCACTTCTACAGAGTACAACTCTGCCGAACAAGTCACTCAATTTGAGGCATCACTCAAATGCCCAACCATAAAAATGAGGAATAATAACAGGAACTGTTGCCTACCGAGCACCACTAAATGCCAATTGTGGTCACCATGACCTACAGTATCAGTAGCAATAGTATCATTTACTAGTGTTTTGGACAACACATACACTCACTTTAGCAAGGGTCTAAACTGCATTAAGAGCATTAAATAACCTCATCTCTGGCAGAATAGCCTTGAGTAACAGTGCCTGCCTCACAGTTTAAGGCTAAGTGACCAACATTTGCACTGTGTAGAGTCACACACATCAGAACATAGTTACCATATCAGAGTACACACACACACACACACACACACACATAGGGTATCCTACCTCCACCCACAATTACACACACACACACAAATGCACATCGACCTCCACACCACCCTCTCTCTGCGAACAAATGCCTTTGCTGTCAGTTGCAGCCAGGTCTGCCGTAATTGAAAAGAACAGCCACGGGCCAGCCCACAGACAAGGTGCACCAAGCCAGGAGCCCGTCACTGACAGCCAGCCATCAATACCAATGACTGTTCCTTGAGGAGCAGATGACATCCACGACACCACCCATGCAACACCCCGGCGCACACATACAAACGCTTGTCTCCCGCCCCCTCGCTGTCCTTCCTCCGCCACTTGAGTCTCTGATTCCTACCCCAGTTTGTCACCACAGTTACTCCACTCACTGGGAAGCCTGTCATCGCTTCTGAGATGCACGTGCCATCGGCAAACGCATGCATACACGCTCGCACTCACTTACGCTCATGCATGCATGCCAAACGAGGGGGATCAAACTTTTTCGAGAGTGGAACAGTGGCTGCTTAGAGACCTCTGACTCCCTTCTCTCCCACACACTTTTCTCAGATTGTGTCAATATTTAACCCAGAAAAAAACAAACATTTTGCCTCTTTAAAAAACTAAATCTTACTAAATAATCCAACACATACTTTGTGAACTCTGTTGAGACACTTCAAACCACTTTATGGAAGATTCTATTGTGGATAGCACTTAATAGAGATTGAAAACTGAAGAAAAAAAAACTATGCCATCACGCTTTTATTTCATATCTTTAGCCACCTGCATTGTGCAACTGTTATAGAAGGCTGGACAGCATCAGACTTGTCATTTTGCATAAGACTACAGTGACAGCTGAACAAGATGCGCAGAGCAGAGACAAACAAGCAAGACAGAGGCATTCAAAGAAGAAAATGAAAATGAGCAGTGAGAAAAGAAGAAAGAAGACAAAATACACAGACCTGACCAGGAGCTGAAGAGCGACAGAAACTGTCTTCCTTATACAGTCCTCTCTGTCTGTCTCTCTGTGTGTGTGTATATGTGTGTGTGACTCCCTCCCCTCTCAGCTCCTCTCAGCTGCTCAGGGCAGTTCTCAGGAAATGAATGGGAGCTCACAGAGAACTGTTGTACTTGCAAATGACTTACCACGGTCACATGATCCGCTAAATGTAGGGTGGGCCGGTGGGTGGAGGCTTCATAAGCAAGAGAAGACAATATACTCTAAGCTTTAACAGCATGCATCGAATTACACGGGGCCCCTCGTGGGAGGTTTCCGACATGTCTCTGAGCCCAGGCAGCAGAGAAACGCTAGAGTACCTCCCCATTTAAAGGGGAAGAGAGAAAAAGAGAGAGAGATGGGGAGACGGAGGGAGAGAGAAGAGAGTAGGTATATTTCCTCACAAAAAGTGCCCTACTTTATATAAGTTTGAATCTGACAATTAAAAAAAAGTTAAAAGAGGAAAGAATGTAAACATTTTTGTTAATTAAATACATTTAAGTAAATAATTTATAATATAAATGTAACTGTATTACAGTCTTAAATTTAAAGCCTAAATTCAAGTTTTCTTTTTGGCAATTAAGAGCAAAAATTTGATTTTGATGTACTGTAATATTTATCCCAGATTGAAAACATATCAAAATTTGAGTTTATTATCCTACATTAATTATCTGTAGACATTTAACATACTGTACAAAGAAGTACCGTGAAACATTTTGTGTCTGTATTAAGTGGTTTCAGTAAGAAAGCGTCTGCTGTGAACGTAAATATAAAAATATAAATGCCAGCCACACGCAGCCCTTAATTGGCTCAATTTCTATTAGTCATTACACACTGTTCTCCTTTATATTACGGATGCATCTCTGCTGAAATTCAACAGAAGCCATTTATTTCTGTGCATGCAGGCATGATGCATAAGGTAATGTTGTGATAAAGCTCAACCAAGGTTTGTTGAAGTGGCAGCTACAGTTTTCAAGATACAGATTCGCTCTTCTGGGAATCCTAATTAATGTATAGGAAACGCAGCTAATTTGCATCTCTGATAGACTTTGTGCTCTGCACACACACACACATGCTGATGGTGTGGATAGTGATTTAAAGAATACTGTCCATCTCAGACTTACTTAACCCAATCCCACCTTATTTATGTTGCATTATCATTGCAAGAAAAGCAAGTATTTCAAATTAATTGCATGCAATGGAGATTTAAATGTTGGACCCAGTTGTTCACAATTAAACACTGTTCAGAGACATCCTTAATAGGTGTAACACATAAGATATTTTGGCACTTGAGACATGCAGATATATCTCTCATATCTAAAAAGTAACATAATATTGATTCCCGCAAAGGAGAACCCATGTTCACTGTGGGATAATTATACAACATGTCAATACAAGATCATTATTATGAAATAACACGGAAGAAAACAAAGAATTTTATTCTTGTGTTTGACAAAATGGCCATTGAAATACCGCTCTGCTGATGCTTTTAATGGTGATTATCGCTGATGCTTCTTTATGAAATGCTATACCACCCAGCTGCAACCTCTGACGAGTGGCACAATTCCCAGCAATAATGACATCTTGAGGAAGCAGTCCCACTCTGCCCACATACCCAGCCCAGCCTGGCACACAAAGGGTCCTGGCATGTCTTGTAAAGGGCTGAACTGGAATCAGGCGTTCCAGTGGGAGGGTGAGCCATGTATGGAACTCTGCCAGGGAACATGGCCCCATCTTAGCTCCCCTGCAAAGAGGAGAGAGAGAAAGGAAGACAGAAAAAGAGTGAACACCCTTGATTACAGCTGTGGCACGGAAAGGACCCAAGGCGATTAGGTGGGCTCTAGTGTCCATGTTTACCACAGTTAACTACACAGCAGACAAACAGTTGGTGTAAGGTGATAAGATTAACCAAACCCATGTAGGCCAATATATACACATTTACACTTCAACCATGAATTACATGCTAACAAAGATCTGCCTGGTCCAAAGTATAGACGTGACTGTCATCGCTCCAGCAATCCTAATCTATTTCAGCATTAGAAAGTGGATGTCTACAGGGTCCATTTTAAAGTGATAGCTTGTCATTATATTCATTCTCATGATGCTCAAACCTGAATGACTTTCTCTCTTGTTTGAAACACATCTAGTGTGACGTTTAGCACACTATCCAAGCTGCTCTTTTCTATACAATAGACCTGAATGGTAAACACAGCTGTCCCTGGTCCACATGGTTTTACACATTAAATAATAGGATTAAAATGGCATGAGATATTTTGTTTTGTATTTTCGGAAATCTTTTAACATCTAGACAGCTGTAACTGTGACAGTTTGGTAAGAAAAGCTCACAAATTGATCATAACAATGAGCGCGTTTACATGCACATTCTTAAGCCGATTTTGCTTAATAAGCCAAAAACACACTTGGTCATGTAAACGCAGTAACCCGTTTTCTTTTATCAGAGTAAAGTCATAAACGGGCATAAGCATAAACTGGTCGCAACAGGTAGTTCGCACAGCATGTAAACGCAATAACCTGCTTTCTGTCGGCTTATTGAAGTGCGCATGTGTGATATGTGACAGGAACGCTTTGTTAGTGCAAATTTAAGCACATCAAGGCCGAGCAAATGTCTTGCAGTAAAGAAAGAACGAAATGTATCACAAAACTTTTTTCATGACTCTGAAAATGATAAAAATGTGTTCTCATTTCGTCCAGCAGAAGTAGAAGTGGTTCAGTCACAATGCTGCATTTTTAACTTCATGAGAGGATAATATACGAGCTGTAAATTTCCAAATTAAATGTTGCAAGTTGACATGTTGCAAGCTTAATCTAACATCACAACTGACAAATGAGTGGAATACTCTGAGTCAGATACATAAAATGATTATATTTTGAAATAACCTGATTTATTAATGAGGTCATGTATATGCAGCTTACTTGCTTTGTCAGGTTACTGATGTGCATGTAAATGGGGGAAAACTGGTTATTTAAAGCTGATATTTGTGAATGATCAGTTTACAGGTGTGCATGGAAATGTGCTCAATAACTCCAATGTCCTAGTGTGAAGAAGTCAATGGTGGGCCATCAATAAACAAAGTACTTAGCGATCTACGGCAGAGCATGGAAGCTGGGAAATGTGTTGATGGCGCATTAGCCATACAGCTTTCCCGGCTACATGAGAGACCCGGTCACTGCGCAATAAATGTGTCTCCTGCTGGGTAACTCACCACTGTCTGTGAGCCTGCCCTGTGCGTTCTGCACAGAACAAGAAAAGGGATCAAATTTGACTGCAATATAAATATCACGACATTATTTGCACATCCTTTACAGCTGTAATTGAGAACTGTCCCTATGATAATAGATTTGTATATTTATTATTCAATTTCAAATTAAATCAATCACAAAGATATACAAATTGAAATTAAACTGTATGTCTGGATTAGAAATCAGATTACACAGAGGTAGGTTCAGCTCCTACAGTAAATTCAGAAGCTAATTGAAAATGATATTCCTGAAAGCGTATTATTTTCTTTGAATTGTAATACGATCAAACTCCAATGATGTATGGACATGGTTCTTTCCCAGTTTTATAGTCTGAATCCACTTACAAACAAGTAGCATATTATCAAACCTATAAAAAAGGGTAACACTTTATAATAACTGCACACTATTAAGCATTAATTAAGCATTAGTAAACAGATAATTAATAATTCATAAAGCATTAATAGACATTAATAAGCTGTTTATAAATACAGATGTAAATGCTTTATTTAAAAGCATATCTATAATGTGTTTAATAATTGTATTTTCATACTTTATTCATGATCAATTTATCTTTTCTCAATGAAGTATAGCATTATTTACAAACCAGTTATTTAGGAGTTGCCAGTGATTCATAAGATCACAAGAAATGTAGTAAATTCAGGTAGTTATAAAGCATTTAGTAGTGGTCAGTTAACTATTTATGTGAGCTCATCTAAAGTAAGGACTAGTTATGCCTTGTAAAGCATTTATAAAGGATATTTAAAGGCTCAGTTATCTTCTAAACAAAAAACAGAAACAAACACAACACAGTGATACAGAACATATAAATATTAACAGCCTTTAAATCTCACTTGTAAAAGCTTTACAAGGCATAAATAGTCCTCACTTTAGATGAGCTCACAAAAATAGTTAACTAACAACTACATATGTTTTATAACTACCTGAATTAACCCTGAATTACAGTAGAAATACATGTTAATAAACCATTTATTAACACTATAAGTAACTATTACTATATGTCTGAATAAAAAGATGTATGAATGCACATTTAAATAATTTATTAATCATTTACTTACAATTTCTAAGTGATCTTATGAACCACTGACAACTCCTTAATAACTGGTGTGTGAATAATGCTATACTTAATTTAGAAATGATAAATTGATCATTAATAAAGTATGAAAAAACAATTATTAAACACATTATAGATATGCTTTTAAATCAGGTATAAAGCATTTATATCTGTATTTATAAACTGCTTATAAATGTTTATTAATGCTTTATAAATGATTAATTAACTGTTTCCTAATGCTTAACTAATGATTTATAGCATGCAGTTATTATAAAGTGTTACCTAAAAAAGTAATGAAAATCAAATATATAAGAAAATTGATAATTGTACTGTACCATAATACCATAATATCAAGAAATTATTTTCATTCATATGAGATGAAAATCCTAAATTAATCATGAGAAAACTAGCAAAATTATATTTTAATGGAAGATTCAAAGTATCTGTTCCGTGTTCAACATAAGAGGAAGTTAACTGAGAATAAGCAGTTTCTAGTTTAATACAAATCAAAGAATCTGGTTTGCTTTAGTTATTAAAACAATATGGGAATTTTGTGGGTGAGGTCATGCTCAGAGGTCCACATATCAAATCATCCAGAAGATCTGAGAAAGACAAGTCTGTTGTGGAAGGGTGTTCCTCCATGTTGTCTGGTCACTTCATTTGTATAGACTCTGATCTCTTAAGTGTGATGAACGGTTTGCTACAATTCTGGGAGGAACTTTGTGATTCCCCAATGGCATGCCAATTCAACTCAAATTTAGTCTCAAATGTTTGAACATTACTCTTTTTAGGCTCTATAACACAAATACATACACATACATTTGAATGATTTTGAAATAGATGAGGCCAGCATGAATATTAGTATTGCTCACTGTTTGGGTTATGGATCTGTTTTAAAATAAAGTGAATAATGCAAATTTAAATTATGCTTTAAATTAAGTGGTGTTTAAACGAAAGAGGTGCAGCTTCTTTTCAAAGTGATTAGATTGATTTTAGCCTGTCAGAAGATTAT
>NC_039251.1:17118939-17198939 GCF_003368295.1 Carassius auratus | reverse complement strand
ACATGTCAGTGATTTTGGCTACAGTTGTCGTATTCCTCTTGTTAAGCCACTCACAAACACAGACAATGTCAGAGGCATCTTACCTGGGCTAAGGAGAATAAGAATTGGACTGTTGCCCAGTAGTACAAAGTCCTCTTTTCAGACGAGAGCAAGTTTTGTATTTCATTTGGAAACCAAGGTCCTAGAGTCTGGAGGAAGGGTGGAGAAGCTCATAGCCCAAGTTGCTTGAAGTCCAGTGGGGTGCAATGTCATCTGCTGGTATTAGTCCATTGTGTTTTTTGAAAACAAAATTAACTGCACCTGTTTACCAAAATATTTTGGAACACTTCATGCTTCCTTCTGCTGACCAGCTTTTTGAAGATGCTGATTTTATTTTCCAGCAGGATTTGGCACATGCCCACACTGCCAAAAGCACCAAAAGTTGATTAATGACCATGGTGTTGGTGTGCTTGACTAGCTAGCAAACTCACCAGACCTAAACCCTATAGAGAATCTATGGGGTATTGTCAAGAGAAAAATGAGAAACAAGAGACCAAAAAATGTAGATGAGGTGAAGGCCACGGTCAAAGAAACCTGCGCTTCCATTCCACCTCAGCAGTGCCACAAACTGATCACCTCCATGCCACGCTGAATTGAGGCAGTAATTAAAGCAAAAGGAGCCCCTACCAAGTATTGTATATATTCATAAAACAAAATATACTAGAGTCCATCAAATTTAAGTGAAAATCATCAAAATTGCTGGCAGTGGCTGGCAACTTTTTTCAAAAATTCTGGCAGGGAAATAGTTAAAACTATAGAGTAGATCGAACTTTCTCATTTTTGCATTCAGCTCACATAGACAGTTGGTTCAACAAAGGGCTAGAACCAAAATTAAAAGTGCATTATAGGTAATGAAGGCAAACCAGAATGTCACAGCTCTTTTTCTCGGTTTTCTAATTTTTAGAGTATCACACTATTAGTTTAGCAACATGCTGACACAAAACTCTACTGAAATCAAATGTAAGGTGTTTCTCCTGTGGAGAGAGCTATTTGTATAACATGCATATTTGCTGCCTATGTACAGCATTTCAAATTAGTCACATAACAGTTAGGATGCTTCCTCAGAAATCAGATGCCTGTGTACGCAGGTATGTAGGTTTTAGAAAAGACATGGTCAAATATCGTCATATAAACCTTACTCTTCCCTTATATCACATTTACTACAATTTTACTATAGTAGCTCTATAGTAACACTAACTAAAGAAACAGTTCATTTTAATCTAAGCATTACATTTAGTACCCATCCATGGTTTACCTGCTGTTACTACAGTTTTAACACAAATGCCGCAGTTTAACTATAGTTGCTATATGGGCAGTTTTATAAGGATCCGTTCAGTTGAATGCAAATGCAATGCTAAGCAACCTGTCATAAGGAATGATAACAGCCCCTGGCCTCATCTGAAGGGCTAAATACTGAACACAGAGCGCACCCATCACCCAGCCACATGGACACAAGGAGAGCATTGGGTTTGTGTTGAACCTTTTGTTGCTCTTTCCCCAGCCAGCAGCCTTGGTGTAGTTAAAGAGAGACCTCCCCTTGTTTCCAAGCAGCTCCACCCCTCCTACCCAGGCTCAGGGTTGGGAACAGCCAGTGCTGTTCATTGTGGGGGCTTTTGGTACACGGAAGAGGCTGCCAGCAGGTAGCCATGGCAACAACATTGCTTTCACTCTCTACTTTTTTGTGCTTTAAAAGGGGACTGTGGAGAATTGGAGGGGCCCTCATCACAGGCCAAATTAAAGAGGTCACAGTCATTTGCTGGCACCAGTTGAAATAATCATAGAGACGGATGTGTTGCAAAGCAACGGTGAAATGGAGGGAAAAAAACGAGCATATTAAGTAGACAGCTCGTTCAATTGTAATATGATTAATTTATGTTGCAAGTGGGAAATTGGAAGAGAAATGACAAGAAATGCATTCGTCAGAAGAGTTCGGGATAATTACGAGCACGAGCATTCTGTGTTAACATAAGGGAACAGCATTCTTTCTAGACCAGAGTTAGGTACAGTATGCAAACATTTAACATAAACGAGAAGTGCAGACAAGCTTTATTTTTCAGCAAACACCTCAAATCAATAGCTGTGAGTGAGTGTTGTTTACTTGAACACAGTGTATTTACAATCAGGAGGGACTGACTGCTCCACATGCATGCTTGCAGCACTCTGTGCACATTCAGATTTTTACCAAATTTCTTGCATAGGGTATGAGCCAAACCTTATAATCATGTGTCTCATCCAGATCATGTATATTTACATTTTGGCAAGAGTTAGAATTCCACAAGCCACAAAATCCTTGACTCTGACTGGGTCTATTTCCTGTATTTTCACAGCTTTTTGTGTCTTTAACTCGGCACGGGTGTAAAACAGGAAAACCAATATCACTGTAAAACGCTGGAATGTCTCATATTGGGTGAAGGCTGATTTGACTTTATGATACTGACCAGGGCAAGTCACTCAAAGCTGTTTATTTTTAGTTGGATTTTGCTGAACTTAATCAGGAGTGGGATTTGATTTATTGCCAATGTAAATCAAACATTTGAAGAGGTGAATGCAGCCAAGCCTGGGGTGAATTGCTGTAAAGAATATTACAATTAGATTACATCACAACCAACCATTTCTATTTTTTTAATTCTGATTAAACACAATTGGTCATATCAGGAATTTCCACAAGATGGATGTAAGGCTTCCCACTCATGCAAGAACAGTGAGTTTATGAGGACATATATATAGTAAGCCTTAAGAAACATTTTTCCACAAGCTCTTTCTTGGCAAAGGCATTTATTTAAGATCTCATACAAGGTAATTTTGGGTCAGTAAAGTGACACAAATGTTTTTATGGTTTAATATATATATATATATATATATATATATATATATATATATATATATATATAACGGGTGGAACAATACATGCATTCATACCGAACTGTCATGGTACAGACATCTCGGTTCTGTGCATGAGGTCTTACAACAAATACTGGCAATTCACCCTCAATCCAGAAGGGGCAATGCAGCAATGCATCTGTAATGATGAGACAGAGAGGTTCGGATCCATGTGCAGAACTTTTAATGAGAATGGTCAGACAGGCAATGATCAGCAACAGCGTCAGGTATATATGGATAACCAGAATCGAAAACAGGAACAAGCAGATGTCGGGGGCAGGCAGCAGAGAATCAGAGTCGGTATAAACAATCCAAAGGTCAGGTACAGAGAGATCAAACACAAGGAAACCGCTCAGAAATGACAGACACAGCAAATCAAGACTTCGCAGAGAGTGAGAGTGAGTGTGCTGCTTATATGTGTGTGTAAATGAGGTGCAGGTGTGGCAAGGAGATTGACTGAGGAATGATGTGCAGGTGTGGCAGGGTGATTGTGATGCAGAGACTCATGGGAAATGTAGTTAGGGTGTGGTGCAACAGATAAGAGGTGCTAGAGTCCGAGTGACATCTGGTGGTGAGTGTGGAATTGTCCTGATTGGAGTGCCCTCTACAAAAGTTCATGGGCACTCCATGTAATGATCGTGACAGCATCACTGTTTGATAACCAGCCGCCAGCAGAAGAACAGTGAATGCTGTGAGTTGCACACTTAAAAACAGAGCCCACTAGACAGTGACCATGTGCTGACTCTGAATGCGTCTTTCACACACTGTCAAAGGAGTATACTTTAAAGACTTGTGCACTCAACTGTTTGTGAAATGGAGCTTTGTGCTCGTGTCTCATACCTCTCTCAATCAGCACAAATCCAAATATTCCATAATATTTCCATTAATGATGTAACGTATCTGAATGCTAAACTATTATTTATTATGTAAATTATAGGCTAATGATTGTCTTCTGGACAACTGTCAGATCAGCAGTCTTCCCCATGATTGTGTAGCCTAGTGAACCAAACTGAGAGACCATTTTGAAGGCTCAGGAAATTTTTGCAAGTGTTTTGAGGTGATTGGCATGTTACCATATTCTAATTTGTTGAGATGGTGAATTGGTGGGTTTTTGTTAAATGTGCGCCAAAATCATCACAATTAAAATAACCAAACTACTGCAGTCTGTGTGTGTGGAATTTATTTAAAACACGAGTTTCACAATTTGAGTTGAATTTATGAATTAATTTTAACTTGCTGAATAGCTTCAATTTCTTGTCTCTAATATAACTAGAATAGCCATGGCAACACCCAATAACAAATCATGATGCTGCTACATAATTCATGGATCATATAAAAATGCAAAAAAATCATATTAAGACAATAGCAGAGAAAGCACAAGCAACGTGTTTCATCAGGTTACATATGACTTAGTTTCACAAGCCTAGAAACACTGCATCACTTGCAAGCCATGACATCATTCCACCCATTTCGCCCACCTCTAAGTTTAATTATCTTTCAGTATGGTTGTGCGTGTGTATACCTTAATTATTCACACTATTCTGAAAAACCCATGAACATTTGTTCTAAATTGCCTATTATTTAGCTCGCATTTCTGTGAGATCTCCGAAGGATGGAGAATCTTTCGAGCATCACAGCGCTCTAACTATTGAAATGACACGTGTGCACCTTGCTCACAAACTCCTTTACTCGACTTTCTCACTACCACCCACCCAGCCTCCTCCCTTTCCTGTGTGATAGGCTAACAGGAGACATCGCCCAACCTCATGCTTGACTTCCCCCACATTTGCAGCAGATGGCCCTCACCATCAAGTCTGATGGAGGAATTCATCTGGCAGGGCTTCCTGACCAGGGCCGCCCCTCCTCTACAACACTGACTGACCTATTTGTATTCTCTGCACAGCAGATGAGGCACACTGCCCTCTTCGCTCTGGGCATCTGGGGACTGGCTGTGGGAACCAGAGCCAGCCTTTCCTGGCAGGAGTGCACCGTAACCCTCTGAAGCTTCTCAACATGCTTATATGCACATAGGGACAGAGAGCATCTAGCATCCAGCCTCATGTCCTCACTGTCACCTGGGCATGTGGCAGTCTGAGTCTATCCTGAAGAAAGGACCAGTGGTCAGTGCTCTGTTTGGCTCTTACGTTCTACTAAACAATTAATAACACAAATGTGACACACTATGAAAGTGTGATGTTTTGTAATAACTTGCCATTATTACTTATTTTGCTAACACTGCAAAATCTTTCTCCCTTGACAAAGAGTATACATTTTGAGTGTCATTGTACCGATGGTAAAGGCCACTTATTTGTTTTTATATAGTTTTTTGGAGACTAGATTGTTAGTAGAATAACATGTTGATTGTACTTGTTCATTGTCTACTGTGATTGAAAGTGTTGCTCATGTGATTAACCAGTTGTTGGTATATAAGTGAAAATAATTATGCATGCTTTACTGTAATATGTTTCATAAAGCGTTTCATAGTAATGATGCTGCTAAAGAAGCCATCGCAGCAGCATCCTTCTCTAACGTCATTATACTTCTTTTTAGAGGTACAGTACTACAAAAGCACAGGAAAGGAAAATGACAAATGGGATGTCTTTAATGTCTAAATTATTTTTCAAATTCAGCAATGAAAATTAATGCAGAGCAAATTCATAAACATAAGTCTACAACCAAAAGTCTAAGATTTCAAAATCAACTCAAAATCAAGATCAAATTACCTGAGCTATGATATACACATTAATTTTATAGCTCTATACTTAATATGCATGTTAACATTTGCCCATTTTAGTTAGTTGGTCATAATGTTCTCCTGAGCCATTCTTAAAAGAAATGTGACACTATTGCGTTTCAGCCCAATACTGCAAACACGTAAGAAATAAAAATCACTAATAAGACCTATTACTGTTTCTCCCAACAAAGAATGAAATTTAATGAATTGCAAATCGAGTCTTCTGCTTACATCCCCTGCTTCTGAGAAAAAGACCCTAGTAATCTTCACATACCTTGGTTAGAGTTTAAAAAAAATCAACAATGATCATTCAAACATTGATATTTCAATTATAAAGCTCAGATTTGCTAAGATACCGCTGCAATCAAAAGTCAGAGACTTCAAAATAGCTCAAACATTTGTTAAAAAAACCGTTAAAGACAAAATTACTAACTTTACTTGTGTATTTATTAATTTAACATTTGAGTCTATTTCAGTTTCTTAGAGACTAAAGTTACACTTAAAAGAAACCTAACCAAGAGCTCGATTAAGTCTCCTGAGCCATTAAAGAGGAACCCCTCTGAGCAATAAAAATTTCCCCTGGGTTACTCAGATGTGACACTGCTGATCCAAAATGACAGTGCAAAGAAACAAATGTCAAAGCGCAAAATAAAAAATAAACTGTTTCAGGGGTGACATATCGCACTCAGAACTGTCACGAAATCTTTGGCAACAATGATCCAAAGTACTTTTCAAACCTGAATGAATTTTGGATAGGAAAAGGAAGGAATATTACAGTCTGAGAGAGTGGTAGCAAACTGCTGCCGTCCCCCATCGTCAATCAGAGCAGCTGAATGTGGCCAGGGACCGAGATGGTTAGGAGGTTCATTTGAAACCAGTCAGGCATTTCTGATAGACCTCCATTTCACTCTATCCATGTCTCTCTCCCTCCCCCTCTTCCTTTACTGACTCTCCCTCTATCTCATCATTTCTCTCTCTTCCGTGTCCTCCCTCCTTTCTCTGAAGCACGGTCTACTACACTGTGGTGGGGCAGAGGAATGCAGACCAGGGTAATCACAACATCATCAACTCAAAGCACTGATGTGGTCGACCCAATAATGCACCTCTAATTGAATAACTTATACACCACACATGTCCCGTGGGGACACCACAAGTGAAGCACGAACTGAGAGGCAGATGGCAGAAGCAGATCGAGCACTCATACACTCTCACAACTCCACATCCAATCATTTTCACTCTTTTGCTAAAGGAGGGCAGTTTTTGTATTATTTTTGGGGCAAAGCATACATTGCACTTACAAAACGCAACAGAGACAGAGGAAGATACAAGAGTTGCAAGATAAAGAGCCCTTAAAGAGCTGAAAAGATAGGACCTCTCCTGGGCACCACTGGGTGGTCGTGCCACATTTGGCATACTAGACAAAACACACACCCACAGAAATAAATGTACGCAAACAGTGTAAACAGAAAACCTTGTTCAGTACTAACAAACAAACTATCAAATCCAAATTAACAAAAATGCTGGGAAATAAACAATTAATGTAATAAATAAATGCCTCTTTTTTATTATTATCATTTTTATGTCAAAAACCGTGGCAAATTTTGGACTGAAGTAATGTCTGTTGCCACCACAGGAATTAATTACATTTTAAAATAAATTAAAACAAAAAACTTTGTTGAATAACATCAGGGGTGTATTCCAGAAACCACAGTTAACTTACCATCAGCTAAACCCTGAACTTTCGGTTGGTTAACCCCAAATCTTGCTTACTCAAGGTATGTGGTTCCAAAAACGCGTCCGGGAGTAAATTCATTCAACAACAGAGCGATGATTTAACGAGTCACTGGAAATGGATGCTAAGAAAAATCGAGCCACGCTGTTTCTTTTACTTCTTGTACTTGAACTAACCCTGGAACATAACCTGCTCCGGAGCAGTGTAAACCAGTGCTGAAGTAGCCCAATTCTGCGGGAGAAATGCGGACTTGGCAACACCTGGGCCCTTTCGAATGATTCGCGAACTGATTGCAGTAGTTTGATCGACTTGTTAAAAAGAACCGACTCACTGTTGGATGAGACATAAGTAACGTTTATGCAGTTTTATTAATTTTTAATTTTTTAATTTTTTGGCTTTAATATTGTCAGGGGAAATATTTCTCTCATCAATATTTCTCCCAATCTGTTGCAGCCTAAATGGTTGATAGACCCTGACACCACAGTTACAGTGGTTGAAGAGGCTAAATCTAATTTATCACTCCGAAGAGCTCCACCTTCTCCATCCACTGGGCAGAGGTAGCCTAAGCCTACCAAGTTACAACAGCTAATTCCTATACTTGGAAAGGAATCATATTAATATAGCAAAGTTCTCACAAATTTATTTATTTATTAAAACTAGTTTTTATGTTTTTATTTTATACTATTTTGTTATTTTCTTTATATACTTTGAGGAAGTTGCAAAATTTACCACTTAATGCAAAACGACTTGAGGATCCAAGGTACACATTTAATTTGTAATTTGTAATTGTTTTTTTTTGTTGTTTTTTTGCTTTACAATGGAATCAAACCCATGACACTGTTGTTGCTGATGCCATGCTCTACTGTTTGTGTTACAGAAAGACCACAACAGAAGGAGCAGCTTTAACATGCCTCTTAATCTGTCATCACCTGTACTGTATGAGCACCACAGCTCAATGTGTCAGAGCCACTCTCTCTGTGTGTTTGTTTCATACTTGGAGCCCTCTATGTTGTCCATTTGTTGCAAACACTCGAGGTGTGGCTCTCATAATCAATAGGATCCTTTTTAGGACTTGCATGGGCTCTGTCGTTGTAGGGGCATTGATTTACCCTTCACAGCCGATTGCACTGCATTTACCCAAGCGTGTTCAAATGAGCGCTGCTGCTCTTTGCCAATTAGTTTCCCTGCAACTATAGCACTGCGGCAGTCAAAGGGTTCATTACCTTGAGTTTCAGTCTTCCACACATAGCATGCAGCTCTTGTGCAGTCCAGCATGCACTAGCACTTTCAGAGGGATATTGAGAACGAGGGTCTTGCCATTGAACCTAATGGGTTTGTAGTAATGAACTTTCTTAGAATATGATTGCCTAGTGTGCGTTAAATTAGCATACACTGGAACCGCAGAAGTGGACAAGGCCACTGTCTAGAGGTTGAGTCACACTGCACTCTCAAGCGTGGTCCATTGTTTAGTAATGCTGCTTTTTGCTAATGTGCTATTTTGTAGTGATTCATTCATTCACATTAAAAGTACCTCTGATTTTGAAGAGCTACTTTCCTAGTCAAACATTGTGCTTTGCTTTTTTATGTAACATCTGATCTCTCCCAATGTTAAGGCCACTTTAAAAGCATGCACAAACTTTGGTATAAAAGACTCCTTCATTAAAAATGCCACCTAGCTCCCTGAGTAATATTTTTTAGGGCAATTAATGGATCCATTTACATGCTAATGTTAGCATAACTGGGAGGGTACTGTATTGCTACATGCATTAATGTAAGCTAAAACATTGTCAGCGCTCTCTATTGTCCTTGAAGGGGAACGCCTAATGTCCTCTGTTGTAAATACCATCATCAGAGGGGGGAGGCACCCTGGCAAAGGGGCACCAATGCATCTTGAGAGTGTAATGATTGTGCCTGGGGCACCAGGAGTCCACTGAGAGATCAGTGAGCTATAGGACTGCAGGCAACCAGGTGGAGCAGGGAAAAAACAGAGCGCAACAGGGGTCAGTATCAACCCGGAATGCAGTTTCAACACACAAGAGATTTAGTATCTGTAAAAAGACATCAATCTTTCAGAAACTTGTTTAGGATATATTTTTTAATTTTTTATGTTTTTTTATTTTTTTTATAATTCTTATTTTTATTTGCCCTGCCCCACCACAAAATAATTATATATATATATATATATATATATATATATATATATATATATATATATATATATATATATATATATGTGTGTGTGTGTGTGTGTGTGTGTGGGTGTGTGTGTGTGTGTGTGATTTATATTTGCTAGAAATATGAATACTACATGGATTATCTATTTACAGTAACATAAACAACATGCTTTTAAAAAAAATAAAAAATAGGTTAATATAGGTTTTAAATATACAAGGTTTATTTATATTGCATTATGATTTTAAATGTATTCTTTACAGTTGGTTTTGTTTACAATTTTTTGACAAAATGGAAATAACTCCAGCTAACTCCATACATTATTAAACACAATTTTCCTGGTATTTGCTTTCAAGACTAGTCATTCTAATGACAAATCAGCAGAATTTTAAAATTTGAAATAAATTAAAGAAATTTATTTTTAGATGTATGGGCTCAGTTAATGCAAAAAATACTTTTCTAACAAATTTTCATGTAACCTTTGGTCTTTCCCAACATTAAGGCAATTATAAAAGTGTAAAATATATGAATAACTCCATATATTCATTAACATACTTTTGTTGGTATTTTCTTTGCATGCAATGCCAGGCATTACTAACTGGTTTGTAATTTTTTACACATTCTGTGGCAAATCACCAGAATTTAAAAAAACGAGAATGCAAAAGTAAATGTTTACATTTGCAAGGCATAAAAATGGATACAAGCCAAATTCTTGGTGACAACACAGCATTGGTCTGAAAGTACAAATGATTGCTTCATCAAACTCTCTCACACTGGCTTTGGGTGTGTGGACTTTCCTTATTGCTGAATCCCCTTGGTGTTATTGATTTCATTCCTTATTGAACCTGTGCATGAATGCCTGTTAACCATTAAGCGAGTTTGATATTCAATATCAAGTCAATCAAAGTCTCTTTTAAATATCTGTTTGAACCACAGCAACAACCACCATCCCCCCATTTGCTTGCCCTTTACACCTTGTCTCTGATTGTTACCTTTGAGCCCCCTCAAATGTTAGTGTTGTGTTTTAAACAACAGCAGCACTTACTCCAATGTATTTAAACACCACTTTGAGATCTCCTGAACTGACTAAAATGCCAGTCCATTGCCTCTGAGAGGAATTGGTGCAAGTTACCCCTTTTTTTCTCTCGGATTTTAACCCTCAAAAAGGCAAACCCCTTTCCTTTCTCTCTCTGGCAACCCAAACCATAGTTTGGCAGATCCAGCAAGACTTTATTTCACTGGATTCGATCCCAGCAAACAAAAGCTGTCCTGTCCACTTCATCCCCAGATGTTTTGTATTGATCTCCCTGTGGTTTTGGCAGGGTGGAGGGCTGCGATTGTTGCTCCTCTTTTCTCTTTTTTCATTGCAGACAGAATTAAAAAACAAAGGAGAAGGAAAAGTCTGCAGGGTGTTTTTGGCTTCACGGTGTGTGTCTGCTGTGCGTAGTGTCACATTTCAGGCAGAAGTGCGGCTGGCCTTGTTCACTTTGTTATCTCACTCTCTCTTCCCCTACCCCTCCCTACACTCTCTGATTAATAATGCAGAGTGTCTCTTTATCTGATGTTCGACTGTAGGTGAGTGCTGCGGATGGGCAGGTGAGGAGTGTACCTGACTGCCTTTGAGGCTCAGAGACCTGGCTGATGGCTTAATGCTGGGAGGCATGAGGAAATGGACAGCAGAGAGGTATAACAATTCATACACTGCATAGACAATATAGTAAATCTGGATAGTCCAAGGCTGCACAGAGAAAACTTTTATTGCTCAGGCAATGCTCTTTTATAACTTGGACACTTATTGGAGTTTTCTGTTAAAGGAACATTCATGGAACAATACAATTTAATCTCTAACCACAGCATTTGTGGCATAAGGTTGATTAGCAAAAAAAAAAAAAATAACCTTAAGAAAAGAAAAGAAAGGGGGTGGGGGGGTTATGGTATGGTGACCCACTTATAATATTGAATGGGGCTAATTTTGTCAGGATATAAAGGCAGAAATTGGAAGACTATTTCATTCAATTATGGTCTTTGTCTGAGACTTTTCCTCAGACAGTAAACGCAGATGAAGCAATTGACAGATCATAAGAATACATAATGCATAGAGCTATAAATTTAACATGAACCACATAGCCACATAGATTATTTGGTTTTGAAAGAATTTGTTGAGAAATGTTTTTGTTCATATTGAAATCTCTGGATTTGCTGATATCTTAACAAATCTGACAACTGTTGAGGCATTGTTGAGATCTCATCTCTAAACAATACTGGGCTGTTTTTGCAAAACATTCTTGATGGGAAAATGTGCCTCTACCTATATTTTTGCATATCCAAAAACATATTTATACATTCACTGAAGTTTCTAGCTAAATTTTACACTAGTGGCAGAAATGTAAAAACAGTAATGTAAAATAAATTTCTTTTCACAGATTGTATTATTTCAGTAGCAGATTAACAATTAATAAAGACTTATTTTTAAGTGTTTCTTTGCATTATAATGTGTAATAACCTTAAAAAAACATAGAGCATGATTTGTAAATGAATACATTTATACAACTGCATCATATAACCTGCTCCATATTCATGGTTTTTATGGCAAAGTAAACTTGCTCAATAGCTCACCTGGTACGGCAATCCACATTACTTTTTTAATGTCACTCACTTGATATTTCACTTTCTATATGTTGTGATAAGTACATGAAGCAACAAAATATAATTTTACAGAGATTTCACTGCAAACCCTTTTTTATTTTTATTTTTATTTTTTTTTTCAATTAGGCTTGGTTGTATTTTTCTCAGTGAAAGAGAAGACTTATTTAAAAGTTGTCGTTTAGGTAAAACAAATGAAAAATTAAGTCTTTGAAGTAAGCTTTTTTTAATCTTAAAATGCTTTCTCCTACTCCAGTTTAACTACTCCAGATTTCCAGACAATATAGTAAAACTGACTCAACTAATGGTGTAAGAGTGTTGCTGTTTGTCTGACTAGTGGAATACCATTTTGGCTCTGAATTGTTTTAGATGGACTGTAACATTTAACCATGGAATGTTAATGACATTTGTCTTGCACAGGGCGTTGGTGAAGTGTTATGAAGCAAGCGCACTCCCGTTGTCTCATCCCATATAAGTTAATAAGTCCCTTTCCTTCGTCTGAAATGGCAGTGAAGTGCTGAAAGAAACAGCTCAAGTGGAACAGCATGGAGCCGAGGTAAGTGCACCAGATTTACAGCAGTATATGCAAGACCGTAGACTCACACCCTCACCCACGTCATGTTTCAATAACCCTTCATGGCAGCGCTCTATAAATGGCTGTCAGCTTAACAAACAGTCCGCTGTGACACAAAATATCTCTGAAAATGTAATCGAGCTACCACGAAAAAACACCAAATCTGTGATAGATGTGACTGGAACGATCACAACTGTTCATCCCATGCTTGGTGAATAGGGTTTTCAGACTCATTTAGCCCAGCGCTAATATTCAGAGCTAAGTCACTAGGAGAAGCTCGTCATTTCTCCCTCTCTGCATCAATGTGATTTTCTTTATCTGTCAGAGTGCAGCTTGCACACTGAATCTGCCCCGAGTACACGGCTGCTCCTGTGTGGGTGGAGAGTGGGCGAAGGTGCGTGGCATCTGCCACAGTCCACCGCCTGAGGAGAAATAGCAACACTTCACATTCAAACTCACTTCCACTGCAGCCTTCACATTGTTAGGCACTGGATAGATTGAAAGTGAATACCATGTTTCAGTGAATCCTGTTCTTTGGCCAGGCTTTACTCTCCACCTTCGACATTTTCTTACAGCATACATTCAGGATGGTGAAGAGGAGGTGGAGAAAGGAGCGTAAAAGCTTCGAGCACACTATTTACACACAGAAAACAGTAGTTAGTTTGGGTGAATTATTATCTTCAGGCATTCATTGATAAACAATCATTTTCAGGTTTGTTTTCGAGCTTTAAAGTGAGATAGTTTTTCTATTCTTTATTTCTTCATTGATTCTTTAGATATGAAAAAAAAATTGATATATCAGGAAAGAATATTTATACATGTTTGTCTGTGTGTTTGTGTGAGTTTGAGTGTTTTCCATTTTTGTTTACTGGACACTTACCATATAAACTATACCAAAGTTTGCATGATTGAGTAATTGTTCAATAATATGTGCTCACAACGATGGAATATGGTAAACATAGTATATATTATAATTAAATATGATCACTATATTTTTATTATGAAACAGTGTTCAGCTATTGTATTTTGAGTCTTTATTTTGAGTCTGAAAAAAAAACACAAATTAGACACTACTGTCCATTTCATAGTTGCCAAAAAAGTTGCATGGAATTAATTAAATGCACTGTTTAGATTTACAAATACGAACCCCCAATTTGAAATCCAGTGACTCCACAGTGAATTTTTGACTTGGGATACTCCCAGAAGTAACATAATTTGGTGTTTTATTCTTATTCTGGCCCAGGCTTTGGTCTCCTCCTGCCAAATCTTTCTCATAAACACACTTCCATTTTGACGTCCAGCCAGTGTCCTATTTCATAATGTCCTCTTCTTCCCAATTTTCATATAAATATCTGCTTATTTTCTGTCCCAATGTGTTTCATTAACACTCAACCACTGTCACAAACTTACACAAACCACAAGATTTATTGTCCAAAGTTCATGTCACGAAGTGTCGGAGGATCATGGCATTGGAGACATTTTGTTCTACATTCTAATTTTTTAAATATTACACAGGTTACAACTAACTAGTTTTAATATTGTCTTAACAAATTTTATGTAGCAAACCTCTTTTGCTTTCTTTAAAACAATAGCTTTTAGCTCAGCTAATTGTTTTCTCCTGGTATAGTTGGTAGTTTAGCTTTTTTGGAGTAATGTAGCTGGCTCAACACTGGTCTCGTGTTACTTTTTCATAATACTGAATCTGTTTGCAGTAAGACAGACTGCACAAATCCTTTATTCTCAGGGGCATTTCTGTTATTGTTAATTAGCGCGCTATCCAAGTAGAAATCCATGAGGTTGTTTTGATTGTGCTGTCCTGTTCACTGCTTTGTGTATATCATACTGATGCCTCAGAGGTCTCATGTTTACGTCTAGCAAATCAACAAGAAAAATAAATGACAGATTTAGAAAGTCACATTTTGTGGCTAGATTCATAATGGAGCTAATGCTAATTTTCATATGGTCATGGAAAATCTATAAGAGGTGTGTTGATAAATGCATTTCACTGAAATTTTATGTTAATTTGTAGTGGATATGCTGTAACTTTTTCATGTTAATTGGACAGCTATTACTCTGAAGCTGCTTTTATTTCAACAGTGAGAGTAGAGGAGACTAAACTACGGTCTTACAAACCTTTGTGCTGTCTGGTGTGGATGCTGCTGCATAACAGAAATTTCTTCAAAAAAAAAATTAAATAAATAAAATTAGAAGAGCACTTATTTCCCCCCTGCTGCTGCTGATCATGCACACAATCTCACTCAAAGTGTGCCACTGGATAAATTGACTCCACACTTGTCAAGGCATCAATTATTCAGGCGCTGAGCCTTTCAGCATCGCCATCATGTCCCTCTCATTTGATTTGGAGGACAGGAGAGGCGAACGGTGCCGAGGCGAGTCTGGCGGAGCGCAGCGGAAAGTGCCAGAGACTCCTGTCTGATTGGAGCGTGAGGACCGCCCGAGTGTTCATTAAACCCCAAAAAGTACACGCAGGCAAAGAGGACGATAACAAGACCCTTGAGCCGCTCGTACCCAGCTCTCTCACACTTCTGGAAGCCAATAAATATTCTCCTGCTCTCCCTCTTGCACAAACAGGCATGTCAAATGCAACTAACGAGTCAGCAAAATAGGCGATCCTTGTCCCTGCGGTGAGAGCCGGCTACTTTCATTTGTTCTATAATTTGGAGCTCCTGCAAAGGATTAATAGACCCGGAGTCGTT
This sequence comes from Carassius auratus, assembly GCF_003368295.1. Taxonomy (NCBI): domain Eukaryota; kingdom Metazoa; phylum Chordata; class Actinopteri; order Cypriniformes; family Cyprinidae; genus Carassius; species Carassius auratus. The sequence continues at coordinate 17,183,448 of NC_039251.1, read as the reverse complement.
GTAAAGGGTTGAGACATGGCCTCTGTGTCCAAGAGTGACATCACAGACACAAGTTATTGTTCCCATGCAGGCTGCAAAATGAACCTTTTTGCCACACCTAATAAGAAGTAAATCGAGATTGCGGCATATTTCTTAGCGGCCATGAAACATATTTTGTATCATTTGGGTTCAATGACAATGGAATAATTATATGTTTAGTTTTTTTTTTTTTTTCAGTAAGACACTGTGCCTGCCACAAAAATGCAACTTTGTGAAGTAGGTTTTGTCACCACTGTGAGTGCATTTTTGTAACAATGAGTTTCTTACAGAATCTACAGTGCAAATCAGAGTAGTCTAGGGAGTCCTGGATTTAATCCTTGTAGTGTGCATATTTTTTTTTTGTCTACTGATGCAGTGTTGTTTATATTGTATTAATATTGTATTAGGTTTTATTTTTTTATAGTATCTCTTTTCATTTTAGTTTAAGTTTTAGTAATTTATACACTTTTTGCTTTTGTCATTTTTATTAGTTTGGAGAGGGGTTGAATATTTTTATTTCACATCCATTTATTTTTATTTCAGAATTAGTTTTACTGTAGTTAGTTTAGTATTTCATCTTAAACTTGTTTGACTGATATTTTAGTTAGTTGCCAGTATAACAATGCAAGGTTTTACCTCATATTTTGTTTTATTACAGCTTTATTTCAATTCACAAAATGTATATTTATTTATTTCTGTTTAAGTTAACAAAACCAACAATGAACCGGCGAATAATTGGCCTTATTATATAAGTTATATACAGAGTTGGTACTTGGCTGTTGTTACTTTTGGATACTTCTATTGTTCTTTACATTGTTTTGCTGTATCAGGTCTTGAATCCCACTATTCCCTGGATTAAAGCAGAGTGAGGTCAGCATGTTTGCCTTAACTCAGACAAGAAAACTCTACGGAGTGTAATATGAATAATGAAGATGTCCCCTGAGCCACTAATATGACCTCAGGGCTGTGGTCCAAACAGTTTGCCTCAGTGTTTGGGTGTAGTCGACCCGGGGTATCCTTCAGACCCTGCAGCCACTGAAATGAAAGCTCTCTCAATGCGGTTAGTAAAATAGTTGGACAATGAGAGCATGTGGTGGCCATGACTCAAGGCAGTCTGGGTGAGCGATGGAACTGCTGAGCTTTGGAGGACAAAGGAGAGAGAATCAGCAAGAACACACACACTGACCTGGTTTAAATTTACATGCAAGGATTTCAGGAGAAGAATTAGATGGTTTCCACTGTCAAAGTGTGTACATAGTACATAGAGTAGCATTCACCTTGGTAGCAGTTTTGCTTGTTGTGAAACATGATTAGTTACAAAAAATGTATGCCAACAGTAGGGAGTAATCTGTGACCTAATACTCTGTCACTGCATGCATCTCATTTTATGACTGCTGCTCAACTTAATTAATTAAATGTGATTATATGGAATTTTTTATGACCTATTGTTTTATTGTATTTAATAATAATGTTTGGACATATTTAGATAAGATCGCAACTCATGCAAGTGATATCTAACACATCTTTTCAGGTTTCAGAAGTTACTACAACAGCTGGCAGTCTCAGTTATTTGACTGTCATAATACAGTCTGAAGTCTTTATTGGATTACATAACACTTCTGGCAACATTTGGGAGCACAAGACGTGGAATAATATTATAAGCTCCTTGATTGGTGAGTAGATCTTAATCCCCGCCCACATTCCACAGTGACTGCTCGCTCTGAGAGCTTAATGTTTTTCCTGGCTAATTACACCACTAGCACATTCCAATATCAATATCACCATACGCTCCACATCAATAAAACATACAATCTCTTTCTTACCTGAATCTGCTCTGAGGTTTCCTTTCACTCCTAACTCTTTCAGTTTTCATGAGTCTCTTTGCTTCATTTTAGGGGAAGGAATTTCATAGTGGTAGTCGGCAGAACAAAATCTGAAAGCAATCTTTTGTTTCTGAGTATCTTAATTTATAAGGAGCTAGAAGTTAGTCAGAGTTTGGAAAACAAAAATCTTTCATATTTTGTAAGCTCTGTCGACTCCATGCAGGGGATGGGATGGGTTTCATAAATCTCTGAGCCAAGTTCCTTTGAGTCCATTGGGGGGCCAGGCATCAGCCATGACTCAGTCTTTCAAGTGTAACTCGAGCCAGGACATCTGCATCGCTCAAGAGGAGGGTACTGAGGCGCCGATTTGGAACACTCAGTGTCGGGATTTTTGGGAAGCAGTGATGCCAGTCAATGACCCACTTTGATTCAGAGATGCTAATTTGTACTTTTTTGCCACAAGATGTTGTTTTTGTATTACTGATTGCCAGTGGAGCCACTGGTTTTAAGAGGAGACAAGAAAAGCAAGCTTTCTGTCATTGTTTTCCTCAGGTGCTTCCATAGCCCATGCTAATGTTCACAGCCAGAGGGAAGCTGTGTCTGCTGTCTGAGATAGCAACAGATATCATTATTGCAACACCTTGGTAAAAGTGGAGAATTATTACACCACATTGCTATTATAGTATTCATTTGTTTTTCTGTCCTAAGCTTTTAGAAGACACTGGAGAGGTTTTGTGGTCCTTTAGACTCTAAACATGGTTTGTTTACACTCTTAAAAATAAAGATTCTCTATTGCTATCTGTTGTTACATTTATAAGAATCAGGGAAACTCTCCATTGCACTAAAGTTTTTTTTTTTTGCTTGTTTGTTTGTTTGTTTTGTTGTTGTTTTTTAGGTGGAATAGGTTCAACAATATTCTTCACATTAAAAAAAATGTTTAGTGGAACTATATGAAATAATATTTTGGTAACACAATGTGGAAAAACATAATCTCTCTCTTTAACTTCACATTTAGCATTGTACCAAAAATAAAATCTAGGGTGTTGCCAAGGTGTGGTTGCTAGGTAGTTGTTCACTGGTAAGTAAAAATTCTCTTATTCCCATTTTCCCTCAACAGGGTGCCCAGTGCATGCATTTCCAAAAAAAAGAACAATTTACAATCTGGTAGCAGTGTACAACACATTCAATTGATATGCATGCCTATGTATAGTATGTTGCATGACAACATGAAGGTAAAAAGCTGAATAAAAAGTTTCTTAAGACTCCTGGTAAAAATACACGATGCATCTTTATTAATAAAATAACTAAAATAATCCATTTAATTTCTTAAGGCTATAACTAAAGCCTGGGATGCATAAATTCTGGACAGATTTTTCCCCCAATTTACAGCTTGAAGGAGTCCAATTTCGTAATTTAGTGTACAGTTCTGAAAACATTTTCGGCAAGTGTGATGGACGTTGTGTAGTGTGTTCCATCCTTAACTTGCTCAGCATGATTTAACTGTTGCTACACCATGATATTACCATCCAAAATGTAATTTCAAGCTAGCTCTCTGAAGAAATTTTACACCATTTCTTGGTATAACAAACCTTGCAGCATCTTGCTTAGCTAAATAAAAAAATAAAAAAAAGTTTACACTGATGTAATTGCATAAAATATGTTGTAGGCCTAACACTTAAGGTTAGGAGTTTGTTATAGTTTGTTATAAACTCCTAATGCTAAGTATTAGAAATGATAAATCTAAAAAAAAAAATTGTGAAACTTAGCAGGATATATTTGCAATCATTGGTTCTCTCATACTAGACCTTCCAGTGGAGGCACATGTAGACAGGAAGTTGCAAGCATAATCACTCACATTTCATTGTGTCTCTCCATTTTCTGCTAACAGTGCCCGTGTGTGTCTTTGTGCAATCCTGTCAGTGTGTGACCTCCCATGTCCTAGAGTCCTGCCACCACACCCCCCAGCTCTCAGCATGTCTATTCCACCCTAGACAGCAGCCAGGTTGCCAAAGCTATGCTACTCCCACCCATTAGCTGCAAGAATCCAACATAACCATGGTAACAAGTCTCTCACCCCAGGGGAGATGAGCAACAGAACTGAAAGACTCCATTCAATTTCCACATCCCCAGTCCACTAGGGCTGACAGCCTCTCATCGTTTGTGTTGCAGTGGGCAGGGGTATGTGCTCATTAAAAAAGCCAACACACACTCGCTCTTTCTCTGTACACAAGTCTGTGGACACACACTGCCGTACATGCGCTTCACATTATCTTCACATTAGACCACATCCTTCCTTACCATTTGAATGCTTGAATTGCATCTGCCCACTTAGCCTGATAGAAGATAAGCTGTGTTTTATGGCTGTTTCCACCGCCAGTACTAATGGAGTGTAAGTCTGTACACCTAAAGATGCTAGATCAATACTCTTATTCACTATTGCTGCCCCTTCCTAATAATTCAGATCTATGTTCATACAAAGATATCTTTTATGTGATTTCTGACTCACATTTGTAGTGTTATTTAAGTGATCAAACAGTAATACGAACTGTTACAGAGAAATGAAAAATGGCCCAGTACCCACACCTGAGGCACACCGGCCTCCTTTGGAAGCATATGCATGTCTAATCTGTGGTTATTAATCTTTAGTTTATCTATTTGCAGTTAGTCACCACAATATCTAGAGACGCATCTACTCCCTCATGCGATGATGGTATTGAAGCGCGTGCTTCAGATGTACTTTGATGAATCCATGCTGATGAGATCCAGGAAAGGTTAATGAAGCACAATGGGAAATCAGCTCTCCTCCACTAGTGCTGTAAAGAGGCTAAAGGAGTTCTCTCTAGGTGGAGTTGGAGAGAGCAGTTTCAGGTTCTCTCCAGTGAGCGACGAAGCAACAGTGCCCACACTGCCTGAATCAAAGCCCAGCCCAGCCCCAGTGTGCAGGGAAACGATGCAGGCTTTCAATTATTAGTCAGGCTGGGGACTGGAGACTGGAAGCAAGAGGTAAGAAACTCTGTTGGCGAAACTCCATATATCAAATACTCAACTTTTTTTAAGGCAAAATAGATGTTGGGAATAGAAAAAAGACTGGAGAAAGGTGGACTAGTTTTAGTTCTTTTTTTTTTTAGGAGAGACTGTAATGGTCAGTGCATAGATTATTTTGAGCTTAATGCTCAGGTGACCTACTGCTACTTAAATTTGTCTTTTGATTGCAAATTGTCAGCATTTTTTTTTCTTTTAATCTGATAATCAAATGACTCTTATGAGCTGGCCCTTATAGTGTATCATTTAAAAAGACTCAAACTCATGAACCATTACTGTGTGAATCAGTCTTAACAAATCCCAAACTCTTGAACCATTACTGTGTGAATCAGTCTTAACAAATCCCTTTTTGATTTAATAGTCTGTCAAGTTATAGAACAAATTCAGAGGTTTCTTTTGTTAGTCTCATTGACTTCCATTGTATTTTTTCTCCATACTAAGGAAGTAAATTCCAGTCAATAACTGATTGGTAACCCACATTCTTTAAAAAATATTATTTTATGTTCAACAGAGGAAAGACACTCATACAGTTTTGGAACAACTAGAGGCTGGGTAAAAATGACCAAATTTTCATTTTTAAGGTTAACTATCTTTTTAAAACAATTGTACACTGGAAATGCTACTTTGAACTTTTGTTTTTGTTTATGATGATTATTATATATATGAAACAGCATAATCTCGGCCCTGTTGTTAATATTTAACATTAATATTTTTATTATGTACCAAGTTATAGAAGGTTCCCTAGATAAATTACAGCAACAGCTAAAATAGGATCTCTTTTTTTAAATATGAGCAAATGCACACTGAAACTGAAATGAACTAGAATTCAAATCAAGACCTTGTGAATTTAAATTCATCCAAGGAATGTATAAAAACACTCGGCCCTACTTGGAGGCCATTTACACTTGTTCTTCTGATGATTAGATAACAATCTGCCTATAGTAGCACCACTTAATGCCCTATAAATCACCTCTCTCATCACTCTTATAAATAGTGCTTGATGGCGCTGGTTGCTCCTTCAGAAATAGAAAGTAACTGGTCTGGGGTGGAGAAAGTGAGAGAGCGAAATAAAGATAAACAGAGAGAGGGAAAGATAGAGCAAGCACATGGGCTGTTAGCCAGATATGTGAAACCTAAGTGAGCCTAACCATTACGCCTCAGTGCTTTCTCTAGAAACCTCATCTGGAAAGTTCAGCATCTGTACACAGCAACCTCAGTGATCTTAAAGGCCCAAAAAAGTGTAAGATATGGGGTGTTTGTGTGAGCATGACGAGAGCTGCTGAGTTGTGGTGTAAGGGTGGAGGGGGTTTGTTATTAGTTAGAAGGGTGTGGTGTCAGCGCTATGAGATGTATAGGTGGGTTGTGAAATTAATTGAGGGTGTGTCCATGGTTGCACTCTTCTGCATAATTCTGTCTGCTCAGCAGAGCTTGCGCGAGTTTGTCCACACGATCATTGCACCTTGTTTTCAAACAGATGGGCCACTCAAAAGACTTCAAAACAGGCCTTTAATACTGCTCCTCCCAAAGAAAAGTTCAATCCAGACATGCGACGTGGGTGACGAGCAACAGTCTATCAGCAGTGGCTGGACCCATGTAGAAAGGAACAGGGCAGAAAAACAAATATTTGGCAGCCATTCGCCCATCCAAAGACACACAAGAGCAGCCCCCAGTCGAATGTTTGCTTTGCTGGTGGAGAGTGTCTCCACTCATCACACTGTTTTCATTGAGGTCATCACAGACGTAAGAAGAGTGTGGTTTTGGCCAGTTCTTTCTCTCTCTTTCTCTCTCTGCCCACTTCCACACCGTTGAGGATGTATCTATGATGTCAGTGTTGCTTCACACCCATAACGCCCCTCACTGATAGTCCCCAGAGTTGACCTCCACCCTCAAAGGTTGTCAAAGCAGGATTTTTTATATTTTTTTGCAAACAAAACATGCTTCTTTCTCTTTAGTTTTTTTGTCTGTGTAAACAATGGGTCTTGATCTGGTTTGGTGAAAGGATAATTTGATTAAAAAGGGAGTAGATAGAATATTCCATGTCTGTCTTTTGGGATCAGGTCCTATTTGTCATGAAAACTTACCTCAGCTAGAAAATTGATTTTCATTAGGATGAAGTCATTAAGGTTATTGTTGATGTCAGTGTAAAAACATACATGTTGCCAAGCCGATATGTATCATGTGTCTCTTTCCCCCTAATAAACAGTGAGATTTATGACTGAAAGAATACCTATATTTTTCCCTACTTATAATCAGACCCAGACGGACTTTGTGGAATCAAATTTTCTGTGCTGATTTTGGAGGGAAATCTGAGGAGTGGATTTAAATATGCTCAAATATATATATATATATATATGTATATATATATATATATATATATATATATATATATATATATATATATATATATATATATATATATATATATATAAAAGAGCAGTGTTGGGGAGTAACTGGTTTCATGTAACGGTGTTATGTAATTTAATTAAATGTAACTGTAATTGGTTATAAGACAAAAATATGTAATTAAATTACAGTTGAATACATCTGAATAGTTTATGTAAAAAGCTAGGATATGTTGAATGGTATTAATTTGTTGCTTTGCCTGTTTTTGATTGGTTTTATTGTTGGAATTTGAAGTGCCAATTAAATCAATCCACATTGTTGCTGAAAGCTTTAGGCTACAACCTGTCTCAGAGTTGATTAGCTGATTTACGGTTGAAAACATTCATTAGAAATGTAAAAAAATTATCAAATGTAATCAGTTACATTACGTACTTATTACACTACTTGTTACATTTTAAATAGGGTAACAACTTGTAATATGTAACATATCACATTGCTAAAGTAACCTCCCCAAAGGTTTACTCCAGTATTTAGTCTCACACGATCCTTTAGAAATCATTTTAATATGTCGATTTGGTGCTCGCGAAACATCTATTATTATTTTGATCATAGATGAAAAGTAGAAAGTTCAGTAAAACAAATAAAATGCTAAATGCTAGCTAAATAAAAGTATAAAAAAATGTCTTGCAGTCTACATGACAAACCTAATTTTCCTGACCTGCAAATTTTCAGACGAGGGCATTCCAAATCATGAAGACATGTCTTGCTTTTCTTCATTTTCTTCATCAGCGCATTCCCTGGCAATTTTATTAAATTTTTAACAAATAAATGACTGTTATTCATACTTTCCCTCTCATCATGTCTCTGCTACTGTCCATAAAATAACTTCTGATATAAATATCTCTAAAGGCATCATCGTGTTGGCAGCTTTGTACTTAGAAGGTGATCTGATCCCACAATGAAGTGAAGGATTCAGCTAATTATTATACTGAGGTAGTTCTCATCAATATACCACAGTGACATAACAATTTGTGCTATTTTTCCACAGTAAACTAAAATTGCTCGTTCTCTTCCCCTTAAAGAGCGAGCTTCCTCAAAAAATTAAATAATAAAGAGGAGCAAAATAGCTAAAAGCAGCATTTTTTGGGAGATGTGATACATGGTGGCATAGGCAGCACCAGCTGGGAGGGGGTGTAAGCGTTGTGCATGGAACCTCCCTCCTCGCTCTCACTGTCCCTCCTGGACCAAACTGTGCTTTGTTCCCATCCCAGAGGGGAAGGAGATTAATTCAGTGCTAGATCAGGTAAACCCAGTGATTTTCCCGGGGACGTTGCAGCTGGTCTTTTGGGATTAGCTGCACGCTCGCCCGGCAGCTGGGGGATGAAAGTGGAAGTGTGGCTTGCAAATGGCCTCCAGGCAGGAAAGGAGCCTTGACAGGTACACTAGGATAAACACTGATTGCATTCAAAAAAACACATTGTCTGCTGTGATACATATCAAGGAGGAATTCTTTTTGTGTTTGAGCATCTGTCTTCTGCTTCTAAAACGTGCTGTGACTGTGAAATGCCCATACTGATAATCTAATGAGCTGCTGCAGATTCCTGACAGATGTATAAAATATATACCTAAATAAATGGACAGATGCATATCTATATGACTATCCCTATGATTTTTTTCAATAGCATTCAGTGCCTGTGCATAGCAGATAAAGTAAATGGGGACATTAGAGTCAGTGGAGATTGAATGAGGAAGTGGGGACGAGCCCCTCTGGGATATGGGCAGATTCTACCTCGCTCTCAAGGCCAGACACGGTACACCTGCGCCTCGGTAACGCCAGCCCCCTACAGCTGTCTGCACACCTCTGTCACATGGCCTCAGTGTACGATTTCCAAACACAGCACAACCCCCAAATCTTGAGCCACCACTGTTATCAGTGTGCATGTTTGAATGTGCAGTGTAGACACACAAACAAGATGCTTAATAAATAGGTGGTGCTGTTTTTTGACCCATATCTGAGTGTAGCGCATTATTGAATAAATATACAGCAGGCGACTCGGTTCTATTTTTGATATGTAGGCATTGTCCTCAAAAAATAATGCAAGCTTGCAGCCAGATTTCAGGGGACAGAAATTGCATGGGAAATGCACATCATTTTGATTGGTTGGTTGATGTTTATGCAAAACTTTTAATACGCGTTTTGTATAAACAGTAGTTTTAGTGTTTGAGGAGAAAATGGCAAAAAGTGCTGGAAAACTCATCAGTTGGACAGAAGAAAGGGCCATTTACCTTTGTAAAAAAAAGTCCATTCAGGACAAACTGAATAACAGTCCTTTACATTCTTTATTCTTTTTATTATAAAAAAAAATAAAAAATAAAATAAAACCCATTAGCCTTATACGTGATGCATAAGTTTAACTGAGACTTGTCACACAAGCACTCACTTTTATTACAAATAAAACCAAAAAAACATGGTTACTATAGTTAAACCATGGTAACCACAAATTAACCATGGTTTTGCTTCGCTAACCATAGTTTAATCATAGTATTTGTAGTAAAACTATGGTTATACAAATGATAATCAATATGCCACAAAACATAGGTACTGCACTTTCATTTTAATAAACTATGGTTAAATTTCGTAAGGAATGTCAAATGTGGAAACCCTATAGAATTGCTATGTTCATATAATCATTAAGCAATTATAAGACAATGTTGAAGTCTTCAAACTGTTATTGCATCTTGTATTAAATGTAGCTCATATAGAAAAAATTACTGTGAATGCTGGAATCATTATTCCTGCACAGCTACGAATGAGACAAGTTCATAAATAACCACAATAAAGCAATATAGCGGCTCAGCATTTGAAAAGGAAATCTGATTTAAGAATGCAGGATATTGCCAAAAAAGAAAGTTCAAATAACATCAAAATAGAAGATAGCAAAATAGATATTATTATATTTCGAAAAAGAAAATCAGTAGTGCTTACCTGTTCAAAAGTCACAGAAGGGCTGTGGATGTTTGCAATAGCATTGCTACACGGTTGCTCAGAGGTTTTTAGTATGTTGCTGTGCACTTGCTATAGCCCATATGGGACTCGGGTTGGCTTTTAGCCTGTTTCTATGTGGTTGCCAGAGGGGTCTGGGTTGTGTTTAGTACAGTACTGTATGTTGCTTTGCAGCAAGTTCATGAAGGGTTTTGAATATTTTGTTATGCAGTTGCTGGGGGCTTCTGGGTAGTTTTTATCATGTTGCTATCTGGATGCTAAAGTAACATGTTGCAATGCTGTTGCTTATTGTCAGTAGTCAGTAGAGCCACCTTTTTTTTTACATTAATATTTTCATTATGTACCAAATTATATAAAGTCCCCTGGATACAGCAACAGCTAAGAGAAGATGTCTTTTTTAAATATTAGCAAAATGCACACTCCATCATTAAAACCATATTCATTAAATCACAAGTCTCATCACTTAAAGGAAAAATGCACTTATCCTCTCATTGTCTGCATGACCTGAGGTATTATACAGTATAGTACAAACCATGGTAACACTTTAGTATAGGGACTAATTCTCACTATTAACTAGTTGCTTATTAGCATGCCTAGTAACATATTGGCTGTATATAGGCCTATTTATAAAGCACATATTCTGCATGACCATATTCTACATCCCTAATCCCAATAAACTTAACAACTACCTTATTTATTATTAATTAGCAGAAAATTAGTAGTTTACGGAGACAGAATTTGTAGTTAATGGTTTGTTAATAATGAGAATTGGACCTTAAAATAAAGTGTAACCCAAACCACTATGAGCAGCACCATATGAGCAATAATGATAGCTTGCCTTTGTTGTCTTACCTGAAGTAACCTTCTAAAACCAAACTAATCAAAGTACTCATTAAGTGATGCTGTTAGCATTAGTATATAGTATACACATATTGTGTGTGAATGCTTACAGCATGAAAAGACATCTCAAAATAGTTGCTTTCGAAAGCAACTTTTTTTCTCTCTCTTTTTTCATTTTGAGTTTGTACTGCTCCAAACCCTTGTCTACTTCATCACAAACCATGCAGTGAGATTCACCTTATACAGTATGGCTGGGGGACACTGACACCCCTGTGAAGCCTAACCTCCAAACACTGCTTGTCAGTTCCTGCTAGCCCTCCACCACTATGAGCCCAAACTGTTCTGATAACTGACTTGAAGCACGGGAGACACTAAGGGATAAAGAAAAAAAAAACATCACAATGGTTAATATAATGACAAGCTTGCATAAAATTGTTAATAATATTGTTAAAATTGCAAAGCATTTTGGTTTTCTGTATTTTTATGCTCATGAAGACAGTTTGGACCTATGTGATCAAGTCAAGGTTTGGCAATGCAGTTAGGGCCTGATAAAATTAATAAATAAATAAAATGAAAAATTCTCAGTTAATGACCATTCAAAATTATGTATTAACATAGACATACACAAAACGAGTTTAAACATTCTTCAAAATATCTTCTTTTGTTTAAACTGGAAATAAGTTCTCACAAGAGGAGTGAGAACATGCCCCAAACAAAGTGGTTTGATGGCTAGTATTTTGTAGCACTCCATCTCCCTTTGACATAAGGCCCTTTATTGTGCATCTCTATGAGTGGGAGGATGGACGTGGTATTAAACAAAAAGCACCGATAAGGTTGTGTAGAGGAAGTGCTCTGTGCGGCAATCCCCTACTGACTTCCACGATCCGTCCAGGCATTTCCCCTCCACAGGAAACACCCTCACCAGGGAACACATACGGAATGCTGCTGCCTTTTGTTCATAGAGAGAGATAAGCGCTGTGACAATGCTCCAAGTGTGGTATTTTTGCATCCCCTTGCCATCAAAAGGAGGTTTATCGAAACGAAGGGTGGGTAATGTGCTGTCTCCATCTCTCAGCTGGTCCTACATCTGGTCCAATGAGTCATTGTCTACTCCCTGCAGGAAAATTGGGCTTAACTTCCCATCTATCTTGTAAGAGTACATATCACCACTTTCTGTTCCAAAATTGCAATTCTTCTGAGTAATGTGGTTGTGAAAGGACTGACGCTCTTTTGCATAAGCGTACACATTTATCAGGCCGAACACAATCAACCCAGACATTTATTACACTTTCACAGGTCAGCCTAACACTTATTTGTTCCGTGTTTTATTTTTTTTATTTTTTTTTTTGGCAAAACTTTTACAATTTTCTCTGAAATTTTCTCTGAAGTCCTTTCTAGTTTAAAGTTATAATACTTTATGTCTAAAACGTAATTATGTGTAGCTTTTATTATCTTTTTTTTTATTATTCTAGATGCCTGAGATTCAATTCAACTAGAAATACAAAAAGGCAGATTTTCTCTTTTATATACTGTAAACAGCCATAACTATATATTAGTAACAGTGGTATGTGATAAATGTAACAGTAAATGGAAAAAGCTCCATAATGAAAATAATTACATTTAATGTGTGCATAATAATGTTAGTCAATACAAAACATCCGTAAACAAATATATTTTTAGATGATGACTGTATGTACGCACAGAAAGACAAGTTGATAATGAAGACACATCATTTAAACTCTCCAAAGATGATCCATTCACAAGAGTATCACTGTCATTGTTCATACTGTTGAATTATATACAGAAAATACAAAAATTGTTTTTAAATCTGCCTCTTATCTACTTTAATGCATTTAAAAATATATATTACTACTAAAACAGGACAAACATAATTAACAATAATAATAAAAAAAATTACAATAAAAAGAAGGAAAAGGAGAAATAAGTGTTCAAAATAATGTGTGACTAGATTTTAAATGATTTAATCTCAAAATAAATCAATAAATGTATTAACATTTTATTAAATATATAAATAATAGTAATAGAACTATGACCCTAAAACCAAAAGCTTTTTTTTTTTTTATGTACATAACTCACTCAGACTCAGTTATTGTGCATTACAATTATTCCCACTCTCCCATACCCTACTATACCAGCAGAATGTCTTTATTTCTCCTCTGAATATGTATTAATAACAACAGGGCACATAACGGCAACCTTTTAATTCACCACTGACTTTCAAACATCACCTCAGAGAGCAATCAATGAAATATGCAGTCCTGTTGACTTCACTAAACCAAAAACATCTTCAGGCTGTCTTGTTGTATTACATGTCTGCAATGGCAACATTATAAAAGCGTGAAATTTACATCACAAAATAGTGGTGGTATTACAAACCAATACTGGCCTTGAGATAAAGGAGAAGTTCAGCCAACTCCGCATGACTGGAGTCTCAGACCTGCTGTTTAACAGCCTCCGGTCAAGGGAACAACCATAGGGCTCAATTTCAAATTCAAGCACTGTTTGTAGGAGGCTCTGTTAACCAGACAGTCAAGAAAACAATAATGCAAACTGGCTCAAGTATGTCATCATTTTAGGTCTTAAAGGGATTCTGGTGCTCTTCCTGTTATACACAGTGTTGGTGACTCGAACAGTAATGCATGGAATTACATATTCATACAAATGTTAGGATGAAAAACTAATGCAAGTGTAGAATAATAATCACTTAAAATATCACTTTATCATGTTTTTTTATTATTATTTTTATTATTATTATTATCCAGTTGTTAGATGGTGTCAATGCACACCACATTCATATTTTCCCAGTCCTGAATATTTTTATTTGACCGGTATGACTGACATTTCACAGTGTTATTGGCAGATTTCCATGCATCCCAAAATGTTGCAAATAAACTGTAAAAGACCAAAATAAATAACTATGGCAGTTTTGATCATCATGCATCATCATTTAATTACATATAATGTAAAAAAAATGTGCATTGTGATTGCCAGTGTGTTGCTATGATGTTCTGAATGATTTGAGCACTTGTAATGTGGTTGCTAGGAGTTAGCTTACTGACCCCAGTCAAAAGCCTCCTCTCTCATGACTTGTGTCCTTCCGTCAGTGTAGGTTTTACAGAATGCTTAACTTGGCAAGAACAACTAATAATAACAATAAATGGAAACAGAGGTATAAAAAGTTGATTTTAATGGAGTATAGAGGACTGACAACTCAGTCTAAACAAAAGAAAGCATCAAGACATTGTTTGCACACTGCACACACACCTTCAATGGTGACCAAAGATTCATTGCAAACAAAAAATGTAGTGCAACAAAACTTCGGCAGCATGTGACAATGGAAACTTAATGTAATGATCAACAAGTTTTGGCACATTGAACAAAGTATGAAAAAGAATGACTGATGTATCAAACACATCATCAGACCATTTGCTTTATGTCTTTTTTTTTTTTTGTATTGTATGAAGACATACTATTTTAATATAGCATTGAGAAATATTGAAAACTTGCACGATGAATCATTTGTCCCTCATCCTTCACACTGTTAAACTTTCAGTGTATTGCTAGAATGTACCTCCTCTGAACAGGTGATGAACAGTATTTGTGGCCCTTGATTAATCGTGCGTATGTTTTGACTCTTTCATATGCAAGTCTTTTCAATTTGCAATGTCAAAACATTAAAATTATTCCAAAAACAATCAATATCTAAAAGAACGCTGATCAGCTGATCATATTCAAGGCATTGGTAACCCCACCAGGCCCGCACTTCTTAATGTTACTTTTTGCCATATTATGTTCACTCGAACATAAAATAGCAGGAAGAAGCTCTTGCACACATTTAACAACACTTACATTAGAGTTTATCATCTTCCAACAATTGTGATTCATTCATTAAACTGTCTAAACGAGGCAGGTTCTGATCGGTGTAGTGAAGACAAACGTAGATCATATGAAAACAGACAAACAACAACGAGTGTTCAAGTAGATATTCCTGCTTTAGCTTCACATTCATGTTGTTAGATGAGTGACCATACAGTGTCATTTTTATTACGGTATATATACAATCATATCTGGCCAACATCAAGCTGAACAGGTGGTTTTAACCAATGTTTAATCTGTCGTTTTATATCCCAAGGCCAAAATGAACTAGCATCACATAAAACCTGTAGTACAAATGTCTGACAAAAAGTGAATGAAATACAATGCTATAGCATTTGATATTGATATCTATATAAGTTCTGACAGATTCTCATCATCATAACAGATCTTTTGTGAGCCGCTCTCCACAGCAGAGGAATATTCTGACACAAGTCAAGACCCCTGCACTCTTAAACACTACAAAAATATTTGTGCAGATGTCAAGGACAGTTGGTGCCACACAAAAAACAAGTGATCATTTGAAAAGAAACCCAAACAATGGTAAAATCCCCAATGGATTGTGGGATTTTTTTTAATGCCCGGGCGACCATTACACACTGCATTTCAAAGATTGCACACGCACATTAATTATGGCATAGTATCCAACACAACATTCGTCAGACACACTTCTTCAATGCACACACAGAATACTGTGCAATATCGAAGACGATGGTTTGAAGAAAAAATACTCTTCATGTTTTTAGACAGTGATTCGCTTGAAGTCCATGAGCTCAAACTGGACAGTCTGGACAGCAGGACTGTTTGTAAGTTGCAGATGAAACCCAGCAGCACATGGTTTCACTTCCTGCCTGCACTTTAGGTAAAGCAATTTAAGCAAAAAGTTTGAACTGGTAAATATTTAGTTTCCTCCAAACACCTGGTTCAGAGTGCCAGGTCAAAAATAAACCTTCACAGTGAGCGTATAATCACACGTGGACATTAGTGCACAAGTTGTGCAGCTCTTTGGAAAGAAAGCACTTTCGTTTGTTTTCAAGTTTTCTCTGTGAGGCTGAAAGGCGTCAAACGTTCCCATGTCTCTCAATTAGCATGATGGGAACACAAAAGATGAAGAAGCAGGCTACCTCCTTACTGATGTACCTATATGATGCATCAGTCAGTAGGATGGGGATTCAAGGCTTTTTGCAGGCAGTTTCTTTGGCTTTCCCGTTGGTGCTGGACTTGAGTTGGGTCATCTCCACATCAGTCATGGCATCCGATGGCAAACTGCTACGCATGCGCTCAATGGTCTTTTGGTAGGAAGCTTTCTCTTGTTCCAGAGAACGGATCAGGTGCTTCATCTTGCTCTCGCGTGAAAGGAAGCTCTCTACGCTGCTCTCCAACGTCTGAATCTTCAAACGAGCCGACTGTTAATAAGAAAGCCAAACATGAGAATGAATCTTGTGCAGTAACTATGCACAATTTTTAATGTAACCATCTACACTACTGTTGAGGTAGCTTGGGGTTGGTAAAAAATGTTTTTGAAAGAAGTCTTGATCCATTTATCAGATTAAAATACATTTAAAACATTTTTTGAAATATTATTACAATTTAAAATAAATGTTTTTTATTTTAATATATTTTGAAATGTAATTCAGCAACCCTATGGCTGATATTATTTATATACTTACATTCATGGTATGAAAATAAAAAAAAAATAATTTGGTCACACTGTAGACCATATTAAATACATCACCCCTTTAAAAACAATAATAATAATTTGGTCATTTCATATGAAAATCTTGATATTCAAAAACTGTTCACAGGTAGATGTGCCAACTGGGAATTCCAAATTCCTGGGAATAGAACAATGAAAAATTCTGGCAAAAATAACAAAAATGGGAACAGTGCAGTAAAGTTAGGTAAAGTGAGTCAGGTCCAGTGATTCAACTAATACTATTAGTAACTGTTAGTTTTGCTTATTTTAAGCAACAGGTTGTTTTCAGGAACAACTATGAGTGGGATATAAGCAAGTTGTGACGTTACATGCTTACACTAATGAAGTTTCAAGGATAATTAATTCCCCCACATTCATAAAATCGTACGGTTGAATGTAAAACACTGAACCAAAATTCATTTTTAATATTCTTTGGTAGTAAACTGAGAGTTGCATCTGTAAAGATCTTAGGTTTCAAGCTGTTTGTCTTTTGTTCTGTGCTTCCAGACACTGGCAATAAAGGAACAAAACCCTCGCCTGCTTTTCAAACCACTACTTGTGTATGCTTTAATATTGTAGTACATCTACCTGCAGTTTCTCTAGTAAGTCCATGTTCTGTTTCTTGAGCTGGGCATTAGCTTTCTCCAGTTTATCTAGCCTATCGGAGTCCTCTAAAGGTGGAGGAGCATCTGCCAGCTCATCCTGCAGGACGTGGTACTCCACTTCATACGCATGCAGCTGCCTGGAGATGTCCATCTCGATTGCCTGCAAACCACATTTCATACAGATATATTATTTTTAAAGAAAATGGCACATTCATTAAAATGAAATGCTATCTGAGACTCACACACATACCTTTATATAAAATAAATCCAAATATAAACATAAACTGTCAAATAAAAATTCTAGACAATGAATTTTCTTTTCAACCAAACAGTCTGTTGATTTTTGAAAAGCAAGTAGCACCACCTAGCGGTTAAATAGAGTGCATTCTAGAGTATTGCATGCAGCATATGAAACACTGAGTGGTGTCTACTATAAAAAAAATTCACACGTGAAGCCTTATTCACAGGGCTCTCAAGTTTTGAACTGAGTTCAGAGTGAGATTTTGGCGGCGGCCGCGATGGCGGCAGGCGGTTGATGGGGACAGGTGTCTGATTTCATAAATGACACATTCTTACAAATAAAATAATATTTAATTCAGCATTTGTGTGTGTGTGTGTGTGTGTGTGTGTGAGAAAATAATCAGTGTTGTTTATTGTAGGTGTTGGTACTTCGTAGCTGGTTTTGAGGCCAGGGGTTGGTGGCTCCCATTTGAAGCACTGTGGTTCCAGGCCAGCCATGTTTACTATCATGATGGATGACAAGGTTCCATCAAGTGCTAAACTGTTCCTGGTTTTGATCTTGTTTAATCCCACCATGAAGAAAACCCTCTCAGCATAGGCATTTGAATGAGGGAGCACTAAAACCAATCCAGCTATTTTAGAAAGCCTCCCTGCTTATGTCCCTCACACCTTGATGGACACAGGAGTTCTCTTGTCTGCAGACTAAGCACCAGTAAAAAGAGCTAGTGGTTCCCTTTGTGATGAATGGCCATCAGGTTGACCACTCTTTCTTAAAGGAACACCTATAGGTGGTTGCTCTACTTAACCCTCTCTTTTTCCCTGTTTCCAGTGGGTTCTCCACTGTTTCCTCAGTCTCTTCCATGGACCCATCCTCTACTGGCACCCTAATTGCCTCCTCCACTGTCTTCTCCACAGTCTCCTCCTCTGACCTAGCCACCTTTTTAGGGAGCTGGTCTTAGAGCAAAGCATGAAAGAATGCTCCTTTGCCTCTTCCCTGACATCTTTGAAATAGACGAATGCAATAATCAATATTATACATTGGATAAAATATAATGAAATAGCTTAGGCAAAACGTTTTCAAAATTGGGACCAGGAAGTTGTGCAGTAAAAATAAAAGGAAAGAAAAAACTAAAAATAATTCAAACTACTGCCATACAAGTATTATGGATAGCCCTATTATAGAAGTCTCTTATATAAAACTGTCAGAGTAGCCCCGCATCCTCTTCAATGTATAACGTTAGCTATAAAAACAATAGTGCCTAATAATAGGCGCAAAAGCTACGGCCGACCACGTACGATGGCCAAAATTGCGTGGGGGTCGGGGTCATAATAACCATCAGACCAAAACATATCTTAGACTGTTTTGAAAAAATAGAAAATTCATATATTGATCAAAAAAAATCATATAACATTAGTGAAAATCGGGGTCATTGTCTTGTCAGGTCAATGGAATTAAACAAAACTGGGGGGGGGGGGGGGGGGGGTCACATCATATATGTCTGAACACATATATTCCCCAGTAATGGTGAGATGACTTACTAGGATGCTTACTGTCCTCTTCTGTAACCGTTACGTTACCTACTTCAGCGAGAGTCTGAATCTGTTTTGCGCACGAGCCTGTGAAAATCTTACCCAGATACAGCAATGCTATTTTCTGATTGGCTGATCGGTAGCTATATTTTTTTTTATTTGATTAGCTGGTGCATGTCAGGGCCTTCGGGAAACTCACTTGATTCCTCTACCTGTTTCGCTGTTTAAAAAATAGCGCCGCAACTTGGTGGGCATTATTATCCTCGTAATGTCTCTGCGTGAGAAATACAAGGTGTGGCGTGTGAGCGTGTGAACGAGTTGAAATGCGTGGGTCTCACGCCCAATGCGTGAGACTTGAGAGCCCTGTATTCAGTATACATAAAAAAAGTTTCAAATAGTTGTAACATGATCTCTTTTTGCCATATGCTTACTTTACAGAATAGTATCCAGTTTGCATCTCAAAAACAAAAAAAATATTTTACATTTAAGGGTGTTAAAAATCATGGCTGATCAGTGTAAAAATAAAACTTAAAAAAAGTATTTTAAGTAACTGAAAAAACAGCTGAAGGTAATACAATATAAATACTTGATAATTTTATAAGATAATAACTAGAAAATTTTAAATGTTTATATGTAAATGTAAATACATTTAAGCTATAAGTACTAAAAGTGAACTAAGAAAAAATATTAAAATGGCATTACTAAAATATTACTTTATTAAAATTACTGAAGCTATCTAACAAACTAAAATTGCTAAAAATAAAACTGAAAATATAAAAATAAAGGCTAAAATATGAAATACTGTAATAGCATATAAATTATGCTAAAATAACACTGGCTGATATTATTTATATACTTGCATTCATTGTAGGAAATATTTATAGAGATGGTTCACTGTTTTTTTTTTAGGCTTGATTGTGTATGGGGTGCAGTCTGACACGTATTAATGCTTCATTTAAAAAACACATTATTTTTCACATAATTTACCTTTATTCCACACCGCTCTGTCCCTTCTCTAAGAAACACTCTGATTATTTCCTGCTTTTTTGAAGGCCCTGCCTCAGAAATAGGTGATGGGCTGTGATTGGTTAGCTAGCCCAGTGTGCTGTGATTGGCTAAACCACCTCTAAACGTCCCGCCCCTCACCTCAGTGGCAAGTGCTCCGGTTAAATTGAAAACAACGGCGTCATTAACATCACTTATCAGTTTGAGCAGAATGAGAAGTAGAGGATATTATTGAAGGATCATGCAGAACCTGTGCAAGCAGGGCCTTTTAATGGTAGGCCTATGTTTTTTGTTTGTTGTTGTCTCAGGTGAGCTGAATGAGGGAGGGAGGGAGAGAGAGAAAGAGAGAGAGAGAGAGAGATGCAGAGCAGGGGGGCGTGAGGAACAGGGATTTTGAAACTTGTGAATCCATTAGAATCATTAGAAGACAGAATCAAGATTCATATTGGAATAGATTTTTACATGCACCTCTAGTTTTCTCTTCCTCTTTTTTTAAAGCAGTGCAGCGCAGCATGGCCCCAACCCCCTTTCCTGTCTTTTCCCCGTTTGTTACATCACGAACCCAGGAAGTAACTCATTGTAGTCCCTACAAGTCGTTTTTGTAGGCATTAAACTGCCAGAATTTTAAAAGGCATTTTTAAAATTTGCTTTGATCTTTCAGTTTCGTAACTTTGCAGATATTGTTTATGTTCAAACAGCAACATTACAAACTAACCAACGTTAAAAAGGTGAAATCGCAATCAACCACCCCTTTAAAAAAAATTATTTGGACATTTCATATGAAAATCTTGATATTCAAAAAATGTCCACGGTTATGTGCCAGCTGCCAGAGTAACATGAGTTTTTAAATTTAAAAAAAGTGTCTCTTTTTTTGGGAGAAATAAATCATTAACACAACCCCGCAGACATTTAGCAGGAAATGTTTCCATTTTAAATGTACCTTAGTGATCATCTCTTCCATTTGGCTATGAGTGAGGGTGGGGATGGTGGATTTAAGGTAGTCCACAATACTTTCAAAGCAGTCACACTCCAGTATCTCTCCCTCGTGGCTGCTCAGCAAACACAGGGCCACCTTAAAAATCACCTCCGTGCCTTGGACAAACAGGAGGTCTGCCACACAGCACACATACATGCACAAGAGTCAAAGGCTATGCATTGGCTACAATACTTGACATATGTGTGAAATACATACATTTTACCACACAAGATCATTTCTCCACTATCCTAAGGTTCACCTGAACCCCATCACAGACATTCATCTAGGTCTGAGTAAGTTAGTTAGATAAGAAGTAAAATTTACCAAATATACGGGCAACAAAGCCGAGCGGGAACTGAGAGGCGAAGAGAGTGAGAAACCAGGGTGCGGCGTACAGGCTGGGACAGATCTCGTGCTCCTCCAGGTGAGTGTACAGGTTACGGTGATAGTCGTGCAACAGTCGGGACAGCTGGTACATCTGGATCTACAGAGAGAGAGAAAGAAGAAAAAGTCCTCACACTTAGAGGAGTGAACTTTAACCCGGCTCAAATGCTCTCTCTCACGGGATTAAACATTGGCACATCTGATGATGAATAACCACTAACAGCTGAGGAGGAAACAGTGTACAAGAGGTGGAGACGGCTCTTTGCATACCGCTAGAGCAAATGTGTGTTGAAGTCTAATGTATTCAAAATACTCCCTGTTCTGGTCCCAGTAACAAAATTAGGATGTGAAATTTACAGTCACTGAAAGAACATTTCTTGCATTTTCATTTACGCCTCGCCAGCCAATAAAGCAGTTGCTTTGAATGTTAGACTGACACCTAGTGGTGTGTAAGTGACATTAACATTTCAATTTGCAACAATACCCTACCTTTAACAATACCCTATTCAACACCATATTTATTCTTAATTTAGCCTACTAATTAAAATGTCCAATAATAGAGGTGAGAAAAATTTAGTAGTATTTAACTGGCCAAACATGTCAATCAAACTTTTTAAGCCACTATGGTAACTAAGATGGACATAATATTAAACAAATGTGTTAAAAGTACTATTCATTTCATTTATTCAGTCCGTTTAATAATCTAGTTTTTAATACAACAGAAAGGCAATTCGTATAACATTCAGTTCTACAAATTAACACACCCGCTCATTCCGTTAATTGTCACAAAAAACAGTCCTGCTACATTTCACAATAGGCGTAATCAGATAAGCAAACATACCAGTTCTGAAAGAGAAAACATGAACTAGTGAAAACTGATACTCCTACACACACAGCGCACCTGCAGAGAGATCATGTCGGGACGGTACTGTCGGCGAATGCTCAGGTCGTACATGAGGAACTTGAGTGTGTCGAATGCCTGTTCCTCGCTCATGTGCAAAAGCAGCAAGCCGGCCACAAAACTGATCCCCTGGCAGTAGCCCACCTCCGTGTCCAGCAGGGAGTAGGCCTTCAGGAGATTGTACAGAGATAGCTGTCCAGCTCCCAGCTGAGCGCTGAAATACTGGTGTGTTGGGAATGTCCGGCCTAGAAAGAATGGGAACATCACTTCAGTTATGTGCTGGGTCAAAAATATAACAGTAGTCTGATGTGCATGTGGATTAGCTGCACAAACTATAAGTGCTTCGGTTAGATACAGACCGAGGTCGACCAGGATGGAGTGTTGCTGTGCTGTGAGCTGTTTGAGGAGATCCTGATAAGGGGTTTCAGGGGGATGCTGCCGCTGCGGGAGACGGTGATGCAAACGATACTGCTGAGAGAGCAGGAGCCACACTTCACCTCGCCGACTTTTGGGGACACCTACAGAGAACACACATACAAACTAACAGAGTGAGGAACTCTAAGGGTTGAGAAAAATAGCAAAACTATTTCACATGCAAATGTAAGCATCTACAATTATGTATGCACTACTAGTCAAAAGTCAATATGTTTATTAGCAGAACACATTCACTTGATCAAACTGATTTGTAAGAAATTTTTGAAATTACCATATTTTCCGCACTATAAGGCGCACTTAAAAGCCTTTAATTTTCTCAAAACACAACAGTGCGCCTTATAATCCGTAGCGCCTTATATATGGATCAAGGCAATCTGTCAAAATGTTGACATTCCCTTTAGCACAGCTCCATCTAGTGGATGCATAACGCAAACCCAGTCAACATTTGACTGCAGTATGTTCTTTTCTATGCGCCCTATATATATGAAAACAGTTCTAAAATAGGCCATTCATTGAAGTTGCGCCTTATAGTGCGGAAAATACGGTACAAATTTTTGAAAGATTTTAACATTATAACTCTACAAAGGAAATTACTATTTCAAATGTAACAAAACATTTTTTATTTAAAATAATCCTTTGAACTGTATATCCATCTACTATCCTGGAACTACAACTACTTTCAACACTAATCATAAGAAATCTGTAATGGCTGTTAAATTCAGCTACTGTCACAGAAATAAATTATTAAATCATATTGATTGTAAACTAAAGTAATATTTCCCATTATTATTATTGTTTGATTTGGTGAGCATAAGAGACTTCTTTGAAAAATTAAAAATAAAAAGACATTAAAATTTTACTAATCCCAAATTACTGAATGTTGAAACAGTGAAACAAAAAATTGTATGCAAACCAAAGCCTTTTTGATGGTTTTATTGAAGGAAGTAAACAGTTAATACCTTGGCATACAGCACTGTGGATCTCTTCTTTGTCCCACTGTACTTTAGTGCGGCAGGGACTACTCAACTTCCTGTCCCAAAGGGCCTGCACCTCTTTTGAGCATGGACACACTTCCTGGTAGTCCAGCTTCATTTTACGAATGTGCAATTCATCACGGCTGGCTGCAGGAAAAAGAAAAAGTGAGGTTTAAAATTAATGTGGACAGAAGAGGAAAACAATGCTAAATGCAATTTAAATTGCATTCAAAATTATTCCTATTTTATATCAATATGATTCAGAATAAAATGCCATTCATCAGGTTGTTTTAAGAACTTAATAAAAATATGTTCTTAACATATGTATAATTCATATAAAATGAGACATTCATCACATTATTCAAAAAACATTTCTTTATTTGCGGTTTTTGTATAGTGTCAGTTTACAGCTTAATGTTCGGTGTAAAATCTGGGCCTCAAGCAAGATCAGAACCACTAACCATTCATCACTGTCATGCATATGATCATTTGATCCGTTTCAGCTTGTAAAATCAAATAGAAGGTGGGTTTATAGCAATGCATGTACAATGAAGCTACTCAGGCAAACATGCATCACTGCCAATAAACTGTAGCATGCTGCTCATATTTTGGGATAACTGCACCACAAGTTTCCATAGCAACTTTAGACAAGTTTCAGAATGGCATGGCCTTTTAAAGTAACCTTAACAAAGCATCACAACATATTTGTACTCTCCAAAGTAAAAGCATACATGAACATGCAGATAAAAAGACGACGCTCTGTTAGACTCAAGGTGCACCTCCACAACTATTGCACTTGGCAGCAGGCAATTATATCCTAAAAGCCAACTGTTATTATTTATCTGCACTTGAGAACATGTAGCTATCTGCCTCATGCTGGTTTGTATACTATGTTACAGCCAAACAATGACAACATGCCAACAACTGCTTTAAGTGCAGCCTGCTCAGGCGAGACATCAATGTCTTGGCTGTATATATTCTTACCTTCTACTCAAATATGTTTATTCAGTTCGGCCCATCCAACAGCACACAGAAAAAAAAGACAGAAAAAAAAAGGTAAAGGAAGTGACTTGACTCTTTTGTGTAATGCAGTTTGGCCATCAGAGGGTAATATTTCACAAAGCTTTGCTAAAAAAAAAAAAATGTTTAAATGAGTTAAAGAGACTCAAACAATAAAAAATAAAAAATAAAATAAAAATAATTAATTAAAGGCTGATTATGTAGCCTAGTGGTCACAGAACTGCAAGTGCACTCTTGAAAAAGGTGACCGTCATCCAGACATTCCCATCTATAATTAACTTTCCCCCAGAACGTAAAATACAGGCAGTGGCAATTGCCCCTCTAAAAATAAGGCCAGGGCAAAAAATAACAACAGTCTAATCAGACGGTGACGCAAGGAAACACCCTTTTCTGTGACTCCATAATGTCCCATAAATACTGAACTAATGCTGTAGGTTTCTATGCAACTGAAACTTTTATATAGTGAATTAGACTGCTCTCAAGTTTTATTTTGTTAACTTTTTTATAAAAGTTTATTTTAACAGTTCATGCATTCCCTTGGAATCAAACGTGCCATGTTTGAGCTACAGTATAAGCAACTGTTTAAAGGGATTATTCACCTAAAAGAAAGGAAATTTTGGTCATTATTTAGCCACCCGCATGTCGTGACTTATGTGCAACACAATGTCCAAGACACCAAATGTCATTGTATTTCATGTGTTTTGTAACCAAAACCAACATGGTAAGATTATCATTGAGTAACAAGTTATATTTTTATCTGTTTCTCACACAAACCTATTATACGCCTTCAGAAAAATTTGAAAATAGTCATCCCCTGATGACTGCACCATTCAATTGATATTTATTTATTTATTTATATATATATATATATATATATATATATATATATATATATATATATATATATATATCACCATTCATGTTTATTTATTTATATAAGGTAAAATGAAGATCAACAATACATTGCCTTTCGTGTTTAATGGAAACTCATAGTGGTTTAGAATTCATAAATGTTAAATTATAAGAGAGGGTTAGAAACACTAACCCTCCAGGCGCTGGTTCTCTTTCTCCATGCGGATGAGCAATATCTGTTGGTGGATGGCTTTCTTCCACAGGGCCCTGTAGTCAGCTGGACTGCGCCGGCCCTGCTCTAGGGACAGGGGGCTGACCTGAGGATCTTGATCCTGGTTCAAAGCCCGAGGAGAAAGTGGCAGCAGCTCCCAGCCATCCATGTGGTCTGAAAAACAGCAGATGCTGAGTGATTTCCCTGACAAAGAAACTCTTGTGCTAATATGATATTGTTGTCAATACCATTGTACTGAGTGTCATAATAAACTACTATTCGTATATCATGATACAATATTATAGAATTAGGTAATTCAATGTTACATACATAAAAAAAAAAAAAAAATATATATATATATATATATATATATATATATATATATATATATATATATATATAAAAATAGGCTGTCAAATCGATTATTCGCATCCAAAATAAACTTTTAAAGTTTAATATATGTGTGTGTAGTACTGTGTATATTTATATGTGTATACACACACATACACATACATGTATATATTTAAGTATACTGTATATATTTATATAACAAATCGTACATAATTACAAATAAATATATATATATATATATATATATATATATATATATATATATACATGTATCTTAAATATATACATGTATGTGTGTGTGTGTATTTATATATACATATAAAACAAATATATACGTAAAAACAAACAGTACACACACATACGTACATGATGTAAACACAAACTTATTTTGGATGCAGTTTTTGTGATGAATCGATTTGACAGCCCTAATATATACCATGGTTAGACTTTCTTTTCTTGAATCTCAGTAAAAGGGAGAATTATCTTGGAAGTTCTAAAGCTTGCAGAACAATGATTTCTCCTGCAATGTTGACTATAAATAGACTGCTAGGAGAACAGGGTGTAATGTTGCACCTGTCTGTGTGTGCGCTAAAGCATGTACACCCACCCACGTGTTGCATAGAGGCACAGGGTTTGTTCATGGGTGACGCCACCCTTAGGAAGATCTTCTGGCGCCAAGAAACTCTGCGTGGAGGCACCAAGGTCAAAGAATCGGTGCTACAGCCTGACAGAGACCTCTTCCTGCCCTCTCCATTACCACTGCACAGAAACAAAACAAGATATGCTTATTCAAATGGGTAGAAAAGCAACATTTTTTAGGCTGTGTACTCTCAAAACAGGTGGTCAAACCAGTTATAAGATAATACACAGACTTGTGTAATATAGAAGCAAAAGCTCATAAGCAATAACAAGTATTGCATTTAGACAGTCATAAAAGATGTTAATTAGATTCATGCATAAAGTACATAAAACACAGATTACCTGTTTTAAACAAAGAGGAAACGTTTAGGAAGTGGACAGAATGAGGAATTGCTGAAGAATACACACAGGAACTTTACACAAATCATTCTTTAGAACTTTTCACCACCAATCAATACAAAACATTCAGTCAACTTATGTACAAATAAATGAATAAATACATGAATACAGCCTTTACTCCAGTTTTCAGTGTCATGTTCCTTCTGAAATTATTTTAATATGCTGATTGCCAATGTTGAAAATATTGCCAATGTTGAAAAAAAGGTCTGCTGTGTAATATTTGTGTGTGCTTAATATATATGTGTGTATAAAACCTATTTTCCATTATATAAACCATTTTACAAAGAGCTGAAATATCAAAGTCAGAAACAAAATGTGCTTAAAGTCTATTCAAATCGGTTTTATCCTGCTAGTCTCAGCCTCAGTCTTTTTTCCCTGTACCACTCTCTTCACTTAGTAACCAAAACAATACACAAGGACACTTCAGATGAGTGAGAGTTAATTAAAGTGTGAAACGGGTTTGAATGTTATGCATTAAACGCTGGCTAAAGAAATGGACTAACCCAGACCGCCACACCGGCAGGTGTGCTGCACATTCAATTAGAAGAGACAGCTGGTGACATTCAACACACACAGAGAAAGACCTTCTCTCCAATTTGTAGAAAACAGAGCAGGGCCAAGGATATGACATTTTAAATGTTATCTCCTCCTTTCAGCACACTCACTGGATCATTACAGCCCACCATGTCAAACAAATGAATGGCGAATACACATCGAGGAACAGCAGCGAGTCCAAGCGAGTCCAAGGTGGCTGTTGTTCAGATGAAGGAGCGCTCGTAGACCAACCCACTCACACAAAAGCCTGGTCAAACAGTATTGTCCTTTAAAGAGACCCTTGGGAGGGAGTCTATATTCCACACATGGCTTCACTGTATGTTCTCTATCCTAATACACTCGCCCTTGACAACCACTGCTATAAATTCAGTTCACTGGAGGAGCTTTGTTAAGGGTCAGAGAGCGTTCAAATGGATATGTAAAACAAAACTGAAAAATTGGTTTACCCTGAGAAAAAGTCAAATGCGTTATATGACCCCATTAACTGGTTTTAGAACAAAATATATTTAAAAAGGATAGTTCATCCAACACAAGAACACAAAAGATATTTAAAAAAATGTTGGTAACCAAACAGTTTTCTGACTTCCATTGTATATCCTATTGCATGTTTCACAAATGAAAGTCAGTCATACAGGTTTGGAACAACATGAGGGTGAGTAAATGGTTTATCACACATTTCAATTTTTGGGTGAAATAATAACAACATCAAACTGTTGTTAAAATATACTGTAAATGTGGGTTTGTGTTAATGTCAGTTTCTTGATGTTACACATTCAAAGATTTCTGGATGAGTTGCAGTTTAGTTTTAATTAAAGATCTCTTAAAACTTAATAATGTTGAAAACAGCTTTGTAAAACTTGTTTTGCAGGTTTTAGCTGGTTTAAGTTGTTCTCCAAGCCTGGACAGGCTGGCCCATCCCTACTCATAATCCACTCGAAAACCAGCCTGACATGCAAGCCTATTATTTCAAGCCTTCTTTGCATAAATTAATATTTGAATGCCTCCATCCTGAACAATTTCTAAACTATTTACAAAAAACTAAAAAAAAAAAAACTAAAAATGAGTCGGGTACAAACAGAAATCAAAACACCACAGATGAACTAAAGCTCATTAAAAATTTTCAAACCAACTTGGTAACATTATTTAAAAATGAATTCTGAATTATTATTCAACATAACAGCATAAATTATTCTTAATAGGAGTATAGATTAGTAGAAAGTTTTGCGGTTTGATGAAATATAGAGAAGAAATGCTTTTGTTTTTCATTAGTTAGTAAGACACCAACATGCAAACAATACATTCCTCGTGTCCAGTGGACAATGACAAAGTCCGACAACTTTGACAGGAAGAGAGAGTGAGTTACAGAAGTGGTTCTTCTTGACGGATGACAAAGTGACTGAAGCCTTTGGGTTAAGAAACAGGCAGGAGCAGAGAAGGCGGACGCCATCGGCTCGAACCTCAGGCACCCCCGGGGGAAACGGACACTGAACGGCCCGTAACCGAAGCCCTCTCTCACCTCTTAAGACTCCCGCTGTCCGACAGGAGGGAGCTCTGGTAAAAGGTTTTCAGGAAAGTGGGGGTGTGGAAGGAGGATGAGAGACTGAAGTAGGACTCGCTCTCAGAGACACTGCGCACTCTCGTGTAACCAACGGTGCTGAGGGAGCCGAAACATAAAAGGCCCACAACAAATACACATTACTTTCCATAGGTTTAAAAACTGTCAGGAAACCACAAACTAGAACACATGAGAGCTTCTAAACTGCACTGATCCCAGTCTATGTTCCCCTGTCTTGGTTTCGTGGACTCTTATTTAGAGGTGTTCATGTTCCCCATTGTTTATATTTTCCCTTGTTCCTTTGCACATCTTGTTAGTTTCCTTGGTAATTGATTAGCTCCTCAAGAGCATATGTTTTGCTTAGGAAATAGATATTTTTTTTATTTTTTTTAAATACTGGAAAAGTTCAAATTCTGACAAAATATATCAGAGATATCAGAAATGTAAAATATATTAAAGATGCACAATAAATCTGTACAACATTGGATATATCATTTTTATTTTACATTTTTAAATATATTTTTAATATTGGCTATATCTTGTCTAATTTTGGATATTTAACTATATTTAACTAATATATATATATATATATATATATATATATATATATATATATATATATATATATATATATATATATATACATTTTAGCAGAACCTCAAAATTAATATTAAATTTTATTTTATTTTACTTTATTTATTTTAATATTTTCTTAAATATCAGCCATGTATCAGTTATTAACATTCACATACAAATAATTATCAGCTCATCAGTATCAACCAGCATTATGATATATGTGCATTTCTAAAATCTGTATTTAAAGAGATTAAATAATAATAATAATAATAATTGTAATAAAAAGTAATCGAGTGTACAAAACTCAAACTATATGACAAAACAAAAAAAATCTAAATATAATAGACACAAAGTCCTCATGTTAGTGAATTTCTCAGAAAATGCTGATACTGGTTAAATTAAGTGCCATATAATTAATTCAACTTATTTTTAAAACAATTGGTAGGCTCTATCATCCCATCAATATATTTTAAATGATTTGAATTAGTGCCAAGTCCAGCAATACATACAGCATGCCACATGCTCTCTCCGTGTAAGCTTTCATGCTAAAATCATTCATTTATAAGTTTATATGTATTGTATTGTACCATATTTATGATTTTGCAAAATCATGCTGTTTAAAAATTTAGCTTTTTTCAGCATGCAAGCACATCACAGCAACATTTTTAATATCATATGACTGCTGAAAAATAGATTGAAAGATACATGACTATCACATGAGAGAAAACAGGAAGTGATGCATTACCTGTTCTGCAGCAGCTCAGGGGCCAAAGACTGCTGTCGGCGCAGCGGAGCTTTACAGGCCTGGGAGGAAACCTCAGTGAAGGAGATTTTCTTCTTGATGGGAAGGTGGCTGAAGGTGTGCGCCCGTCGACGGAACTGCGGGGCATCTGGGTCCTCCTCAATGTAACTGGGTGGAGTTCCAGGTGGGGAGTCACCAGGTGAGTCGCCCTGCTGGGTGAACAGAGAATGAACCAGGTCAGTGATGAGATGGAACCAACACCCTGACGTACAAAACAGACAAGGTCTAAAATCCACAAAGTCAGCTTATCCAAGAGTCAAACCTCAAATTCCAACCTCTCGCCAGACAGAAACAAGCAATCTACTGAGATATGCATGTACAACCTTCAAGTTTCAGACAAAGCAAAACAAGTGACAGCTGCCATTCTCGACTCACCCAGAACTTTCCCTCTCCCTGTCCAGCCTGAGTCTCGGTTCGCTTCCAAGCAGAAGTGGCTGTGTTGGTAGCGTGACTGCTCACACACTTTGTGATCTATTGTATGTTAATAGTCTGTGTCACAGAGCCACATCAGACACACACGAGTCGTTGGAGGTGGACCGCAGCACAATGGAGGTTTCTGGCTGCTGTTTACTGTGATGGCTATAGGAAGGGACTCTCTTCCTCACTCTGTTTCCTGTCCCTGTGCTATGATGGTTCCTGAACACTTGAGTCAGTACACAGCAGGGCCAGGAAACCAGCAACGGCTGCACAACGCTCTCTCTCCTTTCCCTTGCACAAATCACAAACCCTTGTCCACTTCCTACAGCTGCCTACAGCTAAATTTGGTCAAAACAAATTATCCAAACAGCATAATAGTTCTCTTGGCAGGATAACACAAAGGGAATGGGAATCTTTATACAGCATAAGTTTGATAAATTTGGGACCGGTTGGCTAAAAGTAATTGTACAAATGGATAAGAAAAGAAAAGTTAGTTCTGATGATAAATAAAAAAAAATGTTTTGACTGATCACAGTTTATGGGCACGACTTTGGCGGTTTGATATTTTGTGTTACAAAATGCATCATTTTTCAACTGAGTTTTCACACAATGACTAATGAATTTCCAAGATTTTCCCAAGGATTATATATATATATATATATATATATATATATATATATATATATATATATTAAATAGACATTACAATTGCTTGGGATTAGGTTTTAAGCAATATTTACTGAGCATAGCTAAATACATAAATTTAATGATATTCATATATAAACTTCCCTGACATACTAGGTTTTCAATTAACTTATAAAATAAATATTAATGCTATTTTTAGAGATTTTTTTTTATTTTCATTAGTTTCTCCACTCACTTTTATTAGTTTAGGTTTTTATATTATTAATACTAGTATTTTACAAAAGTTGTTTAAAGGGACAGTTCACCCAAAAATGAAAATTGTCATCATTTACTCACCTTCATAACATTCCAAAACTGTCTGATTTTTATTAATTTCCTCCGTTAAAAACTAAGAAAAAAAAAATATTTTGTAGAATGTTGGTAACCAACAGTTCTGCTAACCACTGACTTCCATTGTATGAAAAAAAAAAACAATAAAAACCATGCCATTTCTCAGATATCTTTTTAGGAGAAAGTCAGTCATTTGCACAATATGGGAGTGACTAAATTATAACAGAATTTTCATTTTTGGGTGGACTATCCCTTTTAAAATCAATTATTTTCATAGCTTTTTTAGTTTCACTATATGATAATATTTCTCAGAACTGATCCACAGTACACACAGAACATGGAAGAGAGCCATGAGCAAGGAGTTGCTGGATTCTATCATGTTATTGAGAGCTGAAGTTTAAGCACGAGAGAAGGTGCTCACATTGGCAGCGCCTCTGAGGCCATGTGAGGACCCAGTGGGAAGGAAGAGCTGACTGATTTGTTTTCCACAGAGACGTGTCCAGCTTACCATCACACACACCTCACATTTCACACACCCCCGAGACAGCGAGGTAGACGAGCTAGAGGGTCAAAACAAGCCACCCCCAATAAGCAAGACCGAGCTGACAGGTCAGAGTCAATCATATTAGACAAGGTGATGCAGGAAAACACGTAGTGTATCATAACACTGCATTGGTATTATTTTCAGCATACGGTGGTAATTGATACCACAGAGACATGATTGCTGGCAGGGCAGAACTGAGACGTGATTCTTGGCAGGGAGAGAACAAGAGCTGGGGTTAGAATGACAGATCCTGGTGTTCACGTGTTGTGTGATACTCACGCGGTCAAAACTTCCCATGCTGCCAAGACGCATTCGCATACGGCTGGCCCCCTAGAGCAGAAAGATTTAATAACAGTTCAAATATAGCAACAACAGCAACCTGCTTAAACGTCAGGATTTACATTTACACACACTTTAAAGAAATAAAACAAAAACTCTGTCATCATTTAATAAACGTGTCATTCATAATTTACAAACCTGTATGATTTCTGTCTTAAATGGAACACAGAAGAAGACTGAAAAAAATAAATGCTGCTCTTTTCCATATAACAAACAGTGACCAACGAAAAAAAGGAATCTGTTTGAGTTCCATTGTAGAAATTCATACAGGTTGGGAACAACATGCAGAATTTTTTAGGTAAACTTTTCCATTAATGGAACAATTCAAGCATAGCTTTATCCGTACACATAGATATTGTTTTGTGAATAAATACAGCAGATGGTCAATTCATAATACTACTGTCCACAAACAAAGGTATTATTCAGTACAAGGGTGGGGTAAACTGGTCAATCCCCATTCATAGACTACTAAGACACAACACACACAACACACACACACATACCCTTGAGAGGATGTTCTCCAGGGAGCTTGTCAGAGAACTCCGGGCTTTGTTCTTCAACACGTCCAGTTTATTACGGCCCACAATGGAGTTATCAGAGGTCACGGTGCTGCCAGAAGCATTCTGCTGTCACACAAAGGTATAAAGGGAGTGAGTAAGTGAGAATGAATGTGCCATACATCTGGGGTTTTCTGAGAAATCCGTGAAAATCTCATTCTGCACTTGGTGACATTTTCACTCAGTAGATTTTAAAATGATGGAAGAAAGACCACCAGGCATCAGGAACAAATCATTACTCGTCTAAAACAATACTTTGCACAGCAAACACAAGTGAGCTTAAAGCTCAGACTGAGTGCATAGGAAGTCTCGCTAAGTGTGTCTTTTTGTCCCAGTAAACCATTGTTTCCACTGTATAATTTAAAGGATGGACAGCTCATTATTTCATTGTTTCCATAGCACCTTATAAAAACTGTCTTGCAACAAACAGCAATGCTGTGAAATATTATTTCAATAAAAATAACTTTTCTATTTTAATATACAAAAATGTATTCCTGTGATGGCAAAACTTATTTTTATTTTTATGGTCCTATTCATATGGTCCTTCCGAAATCATTCTAATATGCTGATTTGGTGCTCAAGAAACATTATTTTTTTATTACTATCAAAGCTGAATTATTAATTTGAATTAAATTTTTGGAAAAGTATTTCTTTCAGGATTCCCTGATGAATAGAAAGATCAAAAGAACAGCATTTATATGAGATCTTTTTTTATGTCTTTACTATCATGCTTGATCAATATACACACATACATACTTTATAACATGAATATATAATATGTATAATTATATATTATTTAATACAAATTAACTAACAGCGAAACAGCCAAGCTAAGTGGTATCAAAAGAAAAGGAAATTTATAACATGCACTATATAATAATAAATCCTTCACAATAAGACCAGGAATATAAAGTTAGAAAGTGAATAGGGTTCATTTCTATGTCATATCAACTTTATAGCAGTTTATAGAAATTTTTCCAGAGGCGAAGTACTCTGAGAACATACCACACACCACACACTCAGAAGGGCAGCTGCATTCATTCAGGAGCTCTGTTCTAATCTTTAGCTGTATTCAGATGACACTTTCAATCGGTCTAATCCAATTAGAGAGAGGTCACAGTTTCATGACTCTGCAAGGCAGCGTGGGTGGGTGAAGCAAGTGGTGCATTTATGTTGTTTGTGTAGTTATGCTACCTGTGGGACCTCTCCAATATGAACATGAGACTTCTGCTTGGTCTCGCACAGCTGTCGGAGGTGAAGAATCACGAGCTCGTTTTCTTCATGATCAGACGCTGGCTTCATTTTCTAATGCATGAGAAAATACAAACTTAATACCCAATAGAGAATTGAAATTCAAAGATATTTAGTTACTTTGTCTGCAAAATTTCTCTTTGTGGCCTACCTGCACCCGCTCGAATATATTGACCTGCTCGTTGTCGGTCAGTTGGGACAGGTACTTCTGAATGGCTAGTTTCGCCCTGGGAGGATACAAACCTGGGACATTGAGAGAGAATATTGTGCTAAGTGTGGG
This sequence comes from Carassius auratus, assembly GCF_003368295.1. NCBI lineage: Eukaryota > Metazoa > Chordata > Actinopteri > Cypriniformes > Cyprinidae > Carassius > Carassius auratus. The sequence continues at coordinate 17,148,415 of NC_039251.1, read as the reverse complement.
ACAAGGACATTGAGTGAGCTGATGGAAGCTGGCGGCTGTACCTTCTATTCTCTCACAGAGCTTGTGCAAGTCATGCATTGGACAAGCTTCGCACAGTTTGATTTGGTTCTTGGAGCTCTGCAGAGCTGCTGCTGTGGTAAAGGCTTGTTTCAGGGTGAGCATTACTTCATCCACCTGTGAAAAGCAATTGCAGGAAAAAAAAAAAAGTGGTCAAATACACAAAACAACTTATACAGTAATAGACTTACACAGAAAATTATTATTTAGTAATAAAACATATTTAATTTGTGTTGTCTCAATGAAAATGGGTCAATCTTTCTGAACACTGTGTGCAAAAACATAGGTCTGATTCTATTCAGCTGCCAAAGAAATCGGGAAACTAAAGGCAATATCCACAAACTAGGCAAGGGAGAGTTATTGTTTGCATTGTCGCTTTGATAAATAATTGATCAGTGTGTGGACAACAGGTGCTGCAAGCGGGTCAGGACTCACCAGAGACTCACTAGCGCACTGGAACACGTAACACACATACTGGGCTGGGCCAGACTCCACCACATCCCGACAAATAAAGCCAAAGTGATCTGTCTGTTTGACACCCTGCAGGCACAAAAAACAGCATACGTGAAAGATAAATAACTACGTGGAACTGCAAGTCACAATGCAACACAACAACACAGAGCAGCAAAATTATCACTTTATAAAACAAATCTGATTGGATGAAACATGTTGGAAACTGTGACTGTGAATCAGTTGAATTTTATATTTTTGCTGCTGCATTGCTTGCCAACTGTGAACAGCTTTAAGTTGTTTAACGTGATTATTATTAATGGTAATACACAGATTTTTTATTTACTCATCACTGGTGTTATACAACAATGGACCCAATAAGCATTTAAAGATGTGTTTGGCAGTGATTTTAGCAAGTAAAAATACCTACAAACATCCCTTAATTATGGGAAAATAATTGCAATTCATGAATTGAGTGACTTATTGCATTAATATTTAGATCACTTCAGTGCACATGCACAGTCAAAACTATTTTTACATAAGACAGAACACAATAAGAAATGTTTTTATTGTTTGTTCTTTTTATGAGAATTTCAAAATCAAGACAAATATTCTTAAGTAAAACCTGATACAAATCCTCGGGTCAGTAGCTTGGTGCTTTTTTGAATAGCACTGTGTGATAACATATGGTGACATTAAATATGAGAGGGAGAAAGAGATTATCTCTGAAACCAAACAAACATAATCCTTACACACACACAGACCTGTGAACAGGACGAGATGTCCTTGAAATTCTTCTCCAGAACCACAGATTTAGTGTCAGGGCTGATGAGATTCACTTCAAACCGTCCAACCTGCACAAAAGAGCCATTTGAGAGCATACTTTGCTTATTGAGAAAACAAAAACTAAAAGAAAATATCGAGCTAAATGTCCGATAACTGATAACTCAGCGTGCAGTGTTTTTTTTTTGAGTGCAGTATTTGCATCAAAACAATTCTTCTTATCATCAAGGTCGCAGAAGCTGCAGCTGATTTCTTAACCAAATGACCGTAGAGACACCTATCCTTGAAAAAAAAACATTTAAAAGGAAAATGTGTGACTGCATGACCGTCACGCTTGCTAATTAGACAAGATTTACAGCTTTGCCTCTCAAAGAGAAGACATTTGCATGTGTAGGTCTGTTTTAAAGGTTAAAGGGATAGTTCACCCCTAGATAGAGCACTAAAACATTTTTGTGTTCCATAAAACGAAAGTCAGTGTGGTCCAAAGTTGTTTTGAACCCCATCAACCCTCTATGCACAAACTGGTAATAGAATGGCCATTGGTTAGAACATTTTTTGTTAACTATTTTTTTTTGGCTTTTTAATTTTAAAACGGCTCTCCCCATGCCCTGAAATGTGATTCTTCACATTCTTTTCTGTTAAACATAAAGGCAGAGTATTCTAGAACCTGTGTATGCGACCTGAAGCAGGACACAACATGCAGTAAAAATATAAACTTATTCTTAGCCTAACTCTTAGCCTAAAGAAATTTAGAAAGGTGCATTTGTGAGCGATTAACTCGCAATGTAGAGGGTTGGTTGGTTGACATTTTAAAACCACACCACCTTCATTGACTATTTTTATGGCTGAGATACTTACTATAAAAAAAGAGCCATTTAAAAACCCATCTAACTTCTCTGAAGTTTGCTTTGGATAAAAACTCTAAAATGAATTGACTTTTTTCAAAAGTGAAAAACATTTGAAAGACTTATTAATATCTTTTGTGTTCCTACACGAGCAAACAATGAAAGAATTTCCATTTCCAAGGTTTATGAAATCACAGACTAAAAGTAAGTGTGTTTCTGCATGTAGTACCTGGAATAGCATTGTACGATTCTTGTCAGCATCAGATGGCTGCACGTTATTGGGCGCGCTAGCGTGTCTCCTACGTGTCGACCCCTTGCCCAACTCTCTGGTCCTTTTTTGTAGGCCGCCCGCCAGGCTATTACAGCGTGTACGAATCTCCTGCTGCTCTCCAAAACCTGAGTCCTCCAAGATACAGTCAAAGGACCCCAGTAGGCTGCCCGTACTGGATGAGCTAGTCATATCCAGAATCCCATTGCCTACCTCAGACAGTTCTTCCTCATTTAGATTGGGCTCAGGTTCATCAACTTTACAAAGAGAGGAACTTAGAGGGTTGTCACCCACAATGAAGTCCACGGGGGCCTCGGTAGAGCTCCGCTGGCCATTGAGGAGCCGCAGACGCTTACGTTCAATCTCGTGTTGGCGGAATTTGTCAATGCAGTCATCAATCAGAGTGGAAGGGGCTTTCTTGTGGTTGACTGTCACTTTTCCACAGTAAAGCACTTCGAATTTCTGGGAGTTGTAGAAAGACTCGTCACTCTCTTGCTTGGGCTTGCTTTCCTCCTTAAGAGCAGCCTTGGACACCTGTCTAATGCTGCTAATAACCTCAGGCACCTAGAGAACAGTTTAAGACATTAGATCAACAATTAAAATACTAAATCAACACACTGAAAGGCAAACAAGGACAAAACGTCCATAAAAAGGCTCAGTTGTTATGTTAAACTTTTGCAAGAAGACATGCAGGTTGCATAACTAACTAGGTTCAGCCCCTGAGGAACAATTTAGGAATTAGTAATATAAAAGCCAAGGCAGACTGGCAATAGAAGAAAAAAAAACAGCTGAAGAACCTGAGCGTGCATTAAAGAAGCCGAATGGACATGAATCTATCAGAGGGACCTCCTCTCTGGTATCTGATACCACTGTCCTTCAGTAAGAATAAGTAAGAAAAGCAGATCTCAGATGTTTTTGTACGCCTGAACATCAGTAGGAATCTTTTGAAACTAGGTGCAAGGTGTGGCGAGGGGGGCGTGGGAAGCCGAAAATACTGCAGCGGGAGAAAGAATGTGGGGACAAGCGGTAATAAGGAGGTCAAATGATTAATGATTGACACCTGTCTGTAATTCCAGTGATTGGGGGAGAGAGGATTTATAAGCACCGAGCAGACCGGCGAGAGGAGGCGGGATCTTGGAGAGAGCAGAGCTGAGCAGTCAGTGTGCGGTTATATGTTTAGAGGCAGAGAGCCGAGCCGCAGTTTACTTTTGTTTATCGTGTTTTATTTTGAATTAATAAAGAGCATTTTTCGCCACGCCTGACTTCCTTGTCCGTTATCTAACGAACTGTTCTACACTGGTGCCGAAACCCGGGACAGGGAAGCCGGCACGCCGCCATGCAGCCAGCGACAGCAACGCCACTTGCGGAGCTGGTGAAGTCACTCGCCGGTCTTCACCAAACCCAACATCAGGCGCTGATGGACCTCAAGTTGGAGCAGGAGGATCGCTTCCGGCTGTTGGTCCAAGCCCAGGATGAAGACCGGCGAGTCCTCCGGAGCTTTCTGGGCCGGGAGGGCACCCCAGCAGCAGTCCCCTCCTTAGCGCACGTCCCGCTGATGAAGATGGGTCCACAAGACGATCCAGAGGCGTTTGTGGATCTCTTTGAGAGAACAGCGGAGGCGTGTGGCTGGGAGCGCACACAATGGCCGGTGCGCCTCATTCCGCTGCTGACTGGGGAGGCACAGGTGGCGGCCCAACAGCTGCCTGTAGCGAACCTCCTGGCCTATGACGACCTGAAGCGGGCCGTCCTTCAGCGAGTCGGCCGTACCCCCGAACAACATCGGCAACGCTTCCGGTCAAGGGAGCTGGGGGACAGCGGCCGGCCTTTCGTGATGGCCCAACAGCTCCGGGATGCTTGCCGCAGGTGGTTGCTGGCGGAGGATCGCGATGTCGAGGCAGTGGTCGACCTGGTGGTACTGGAACAGTTCATCGCTCGGCTGCCTCGGGGGACGGCCGAGTGGGTCCGGTGCCACCGCCCGTCATCGCTGACGCAGGCTATCCAGCTGGCTGAAGACCATCTGGTGGCGTGCCCGGGGGGTGGCGAGCCCCTTTTTAACCTCTCTCTCTCTTCTCCTTCCCATCCCTCTCCCTCTCGCCCTATTCCTGTTCCCAGGTCGCGGAGTAACGTGCCCCCTCGTGTCCCACAGCGGAGTGGGGCCTTCCAGGGGAACAGACCAGGGACACGGGAGGGCGCAGGGGCTACTGGTCCCTCCGCCCCTTTCTCCTCTCTCCACCAATCTTTTGGCCATCCTTCTGCCGCTGGGGCGGCGGGAAGGCCTGGGCCGGCCTGCTGGAGATGCGGGGACCCGGGGCATTTTCTGGACCGGTGTCCAATGATGGAAGTGGGAGCATTGATCCGGGTTCCCGACTCCCCAGCGGCCGCCCCCGATCAGGCTGGACTGTACCAAATACCTGTGAGTATCGAGGGGGGTACATATCAGGCGTTGGTGGATTCGGGCTGTAACCAAACCTCCATCCATCAAAGCCTGATGCAACAGAGGGCATTGGATACAAGCCGCAAGGTTAAAGTGAGGTGTGTGCACGGGGATGTGGTGGACTACCCTCTAGTGCCGGTTAGTATTCAGTTTCGGGGGAAAACGCATAGAATGAAGGTGGCGGTTAATTCCCACCTTAGGCATCCGCTGATTTTGGGGACAGATTGGCCAGCTTTTACACAATTATTGGGGGTTTTGTGTGCGGATGCTTCTTGGGAGACAGGGCAGGGAAACGGAGAAGCGGTGGCGCAGGCTGGCGATGCAGTTGCGGGACCTTCACAGGCTGACTCGGAGGAAACGAGAGCGAGGGCGGACTTCAGGTCCCCTGAGCTAGATGACTTTCCACTGGAGCAGTCTCGTGATGAGACGCTTAAAAACGCGTATGACCGGGTCCGCACCATCGACGGACGGCTTCTCCAGCCTGATCAGCCGCTCGCTTTCCCTTATTTTTCCATAATAAAAGATAGGTTGTATCGGGTGACCCAAGATACCCAGTCAAATAGGAATATAACCCAATTATTAGTCCCAAAAAGCCGTCGGGAAATGCTTTTCCAGGCGGCTCACTGTAGTCCCATGGCAGGCCACTTGGGGGAAGCAAAGACACGTGAGCGGCTCATGGCCCGTTTTTTTTGGCCGGGCATTCACGAGCACATCCGCCGGTGGTGTGCGGGGTGTCGGGAATGTCAGCTGGTAAATCCGCCGGCCACTTCTAAAGCGCCATTGCGTCCCTTACCACTGATAGAGGTCCCCTTCGAGAGAATTGGTATGGACCTCATCGGGCCATTAGAACGCTCAGCACGCGGGCATCGTTTTGCATTAGTTCTCGTGGACTATGCAACACGATACCCAGAAGCAGTGCCGCTACGCACAATCTCCGCAAAGAGTGTGGCAGACGCACTGTTTCAGGTGATCTCCCGAGTGGGGATCCCCAAAGAGATCCTCACAGACCAGGGCACGGCGTTTATGTCACGTACGGTAAGCGAGCTATACGAACTACTGGGCATTAAATCGATTCGCACCAGCGTCTATCACCCACAAACAGATGGCTTGGTGGAACGATTTAATCGCACATTGAAATCCATGGTTCGTAAGTTCGTTAAGGAGGACGCCAAAAATTGGGATAAATGGCTCGAGCCCCTGTTGTTCGCAGTGCGGGAGGTTCCACAAGCCTCCACAGGGTTTTCCCCATTCGAGCTTCTCTATGGTCGTCAGCCCCGCGGGGTGCTTGACGTCATTAGGGAGGCTTGGGAGGAGGGGCCTTCAAACAGCCGTAGTGAAATTCAGTATGTCATGGACCTTCGAGCAAAACTTCACACTCTGGGGCGGCTGTCTATGGAGAATTTGCTCCAGGCTCAAGACAGACAGAGTCGGCTGTACAACAGGGGTACGCGAGCGCGTCAATTTACACCGGGAGAGAAAGTGCTTGTGTTACTTCCAACATCCAGTTCTAAATTACTCGCGAAGTGGCAAGGACCGTTTGTGGTTACACGGCGAGTGGGGGATCTCGATTATGAGGTGGTGCGTTCGGATAGAGGGAATTCACGTCAGATTTATCATCTCAACCTGCTAAAACGGTGGAATGAGGTGGCCTCGGTTGAGTTAGCCGTGACAATTTCAGCAGAGGATGATCTCAGGCCAGAAGCAGCTGTCAAAACCAACCCGCTCGCTCTGGTCCCTGGGGGAGATCACCTCTCGCCACGGCAGCTTGCCGAGGTAGCCAAGTTGCAAGCAGATTTCGCGGACGTGTTTTCACCCCTGCCGGGTCGCACCAATCTCATACAGCACCATATCGAAACGGTCCCCGGGGAAGTGGCGCGCAGCCGCCCCTATCGTTTACCGGAACACAAAAAAAAGGTGGTTCAAGATGAATTAACGGCCATGCTAGAGTTGGGAGTAATAGAAGAATCGCATAGCGACTGGGCGAGCCCGATAGTTTTAGTCCCTAAACCAGACGGCTCGGTCCGTTTCTGTGTTGATTACCGAAGGGTGAAGGCAGTGTCGAAATTCGACGCTTATCCAATGCCCCGAGTTGACGAGCTGCTTGATCGGTTAGGTTCGGCTCGCTTTTATTCGACACTGGATTTAACAAAAGGGTATTGGCAGATCCCCTTGTCGCCATTATCCAAAGAAAAAACGGCCTTCACCACGCCGTTTGGGTTGCACCAATTTGTCACCCTTCCGTTTGGGTTATTCGGGGCTCCCGCCACCTTTCAGCGTCTTATGGACAAGATTCTCCGGCCCCATTGCGCGTACGCCGCTGCCTATCTCGACGACATCATTATACACAGTAATGATTGGCAGCGGCATATGGAACATCTGCGTGCGGTCCTGAGATCCTTAAGGGTGGCTGGACTCACGGCGAACCCACGGAAGTGTGCAATTGGGCGGGTGGAGGTACGGTATCTGGGCTTCCACTTGGGTCATGGGCAGGTGCGTCCCCAAATGACAAGACCGCAGCAATTGCAGCTTGCCCAAGCCCCAAGACCAAAAAGGAGGTGAGACAGTTCCTGGGGCTGGCGGGATATTATAGAAGGTTTATTCCTAATTATTCGGACCTCACCAGCCCGCTGACTGATCTCACCAAAAAGGAAGCACCAGATCCGGTCCAGTGGACGGAGCCGTGCCAACAGGCCTTAACCAAGGTAAAGGCTGCCCTGTGCGGCGGGCCGCTCTTGCACTCTCCTAACTTTAATCTCCCGTTTTTGTTGCAGACGGACGCGTCGGACAGGGGGTTGGGTGCAGTCCTGTCTCAGGTGGTCGCAGGAGAGGAGCGGCCGGTGCTGTATCTAAGTCGAAAGCTCTCAAAGAGAGAGACTAGATACAGCACCATTGAAAAAGAATGTTTAGCCATTCGATGGGCTGTCCTCACTCTGCGCTATTACCTCCTGGGACGGGAATTCACTCTCTGTTCGGACCACGCGCCCCTCCAGTGGCTCCACCGCATGAAGGATACCAACGCGCGGATCACCCGTTGGTATCTCGCTTTACAGCCTTTTAAATTCAAGGTGATCCACAGGCCGGGGGCCCAGATGGCGGTGGCCGACTTCCTCTCCAGGAGGGTGGGGGGGGCTGCTGCAGGCCGGAGTGCTCCCCGGCCTGAGTCGGGCGGTGGGGGTATGTGGCGAGGGGGGCGTGGGAAGCCGAAAATACTGCAGCGGGAGAAAGAATGTGGGGACAAGCGGTAATAAGGAGGTCAAATGATTAATGATTGACACCTGTCTGTAATTCCAGTGATTGGGGGAGAGAGGATTTATAAGCACCGAGCAGACCGGCGAGAGGAGGCGGGATCTTGGAGAGAGCAGAGCTGAGCAGTCAGTGTGCGGTTATATGTTTAGAGGCAGAGAGCCGAGCCGCAGTTTACTTTTGTTTATCGTGTTTTATTTTGAATTAATAAAGAGCATTTTTCGCCACGCCTGACTTCCTTGTCCGTTATCTAACGAACTGTTCTACACAAGGGCATAGGTTTGACTTAAACAGTGGTTGAGACTTTTTCAAATCAGTAACACCGTACACACAAAATAATCAGAAATCCTATTAACTGTATATTAATGCACGCATGTTTCAAACAGCTGAGAAACTCAAGAAAAAAAAAAAAAAAAAAAAACTTAATTTCACAAAAATGTGATAAATACTTTTTATAAGATAAATCGCAGAAAATTATCTTCTGGAACTCAAATCAGTTCAAATTCAAATAAATATTTGTCTTCACAACAATATTGAGAAAATGCATACGAACGTTTTGCATTTTCAAACACACCTTCTAACTATTCTTAAATTGTTTTGTTTTTGTTTTTTTGGTGGGTGTAAGAGTTAAGAAGAATTTCATTCTTAAGAACATTTTGTCAATCCAACACACAAATGCTGATGCACCATTTTTGGGAAACTTGAGGTTCTAATTAGCTTTTTTGATGTTGCTCCTCAATGAAATGGCAGTTGGGTTCACTAACTAAAGCAGCATTTTTATAATTCCCATGTAATAACCCATACACAGTCACGAGCTAGACAGAGTCCTTTAAAACACTTAAGTGAACATTTTATGGAAAATAAAATACTTAATTTTACAAATTAAAACATGACATGAATTAAATTCAGTAGCTTTAATACATTTAGCCACAGTTGGGAACAATAGAAATGGCAGGGATTATTCAGTAGCCTCTTAACTTTGGTAGGCCATGTCCCTACTTTCCACATTCAACTCTATATTCATATTTTCTGGTTAAAAACTGGTGTGAATGAATCTCAGATATAACTTTAAATACACCATGATCTTTTGTGCCTTTACTTGGCTCAGAAATATTCTGCCACGTCTCTCCAGCTCAAGTGTATACAAGGTTATGGCAACATTAAATAAAACTGATTTATCAGCAAGACACATCTTGTTGAGAGAATAGAAAAAGCAGTCTGGTGACAGAATTGGGCCTGGTGCCAATAAGACTCAAGGTGAAAAGCAATGAAGCTCCACAATCTTTAAACAGACACCAGGCCCACTCAGATTAGAACTGGAAGAGCATGCTTGGTGGGCCTGATCTACACGATTACAACAAGCCTGGTACAAGATTCACTTCTGATACTCTGTAAACTGTAAATCCCTGTAGCTACACTAAAGAAGACAAACAGTAGAGCACATGATGTTTTAACAAGAATCTGTTTAAAGCAAAAAAAACAGTTACAGTCATGGTTCAAATGAAGGTGACATTTTCTTCAAAGTAAGATATACCAAGCTCATTAGCATGTTGCAAAGTGCACAAAGAGCGCAAAGCAGTAGTGTGAACAAGAATCCAGTCGATACAAACAAATCTTACAGGAACTAAAGCCTCGTAATGGCCACAGAGGGTTTGCTGCATAAAAATACAAGGCGCCAAACCAAGGTCACATGGATTTCTTGTTCAAGGCAGTAATAGAGAGTAAGCCAAACATAACTAACTGGTCTATCTTTACAAAGATAAAGACAGGTATGTTTGTCAAATGTGCTGAAACCCGTGAAAACTTTCACATTAGAGGCAAACATCTGCACAGGACATATGACACATTGCTTTCCCAATAACGTGCATGGAACTACACCTATAATATAAATAATCTTTTTATGGGTTCCCAGGCACAACAAAAACCTAACCCATTTAAGTACATAATTTGATATTCAAGATGTGGCTTATTGAGAATAAGTGTGCTATTATTTTTCGAAGCAATCATACATAGAATTTGCACCTAGCTGAAAATAAAGAGTGTGCAAAGACATAGGAGGGACCTGAATTATAAATGAAACCAGAGACTTGATGATGGGAAAGACACCATCTAGAAAACCCTACAAACCACATTATACAGTAGTCCACTCAGAATGCCTTAGCCACCGTATAGCAACACCCTGGCAACCACTCAGAACAGGCCAGCATTGTAGAAGCAAGTTCTGCATGAGCAGGCAGCACTTTTCTTTACTTTGCAACTGGTTGTATGCACTTCTTACAAGACAACTTAGATCTTTGTGGTCCACTGCACAGCTCTCAGTAAATATGGCTTGGTTTAATGCAAACATTTAATTAAAACCCCAAGGCTAACTTGTGGAAAATCACAGTGCAGCTGGGAGAAAAAGGCTCCTCCTTGAGATCAGGGGAAAAGCAAACAATCATTCAAGCAACCATCTCCTGCAATTGGCTGCCTGTGTAAGCAGCACAAAGGGTGTGGCTGCATGTTTTCAACTGACAAATGACTTATTTCCCGGGAACACTTAGAGATTTCCAAAAAGTCTCTAACTACCTAGTTTAACCAGCTTGAATAATCTGCCAAAAGCAGATTTTTTTATCTGATAGAGGAAAGGCAGTGCATTCTGCTGTTTTTAGGACACAAGCCCAGTGTGCAAGAAAAGAAGAGAGAAACCATTTGCACAAAACTTCAATGTCCTCACCAAATCAACGACGGTGTTCATAAAACCCTAAATAGTCTGAAATATTTAATTACAAGATGAATTATGCTAGAACCGCATTTAGTCTAATTAAAAATTTGTACTGAACAAAACATGCAAGGAAAAAAAGAGAGTGTGCGTAACAAAAACTACGTTAATTATGTTCATGTTTTACTACTGTAGGACAGTCAGAAAATCTCCAAATACTTTGTTATTATTCTGAATAGCATGTATATTCTTTTACAATTTAAAGCAAACTGCTGTTGTGAAGCATTCTAATGTTTACTGATAAATGTCACTTGGGTTTACATGATGTAACCTAATGCAATGGCATTCATGGCTTTTTCAAGTGCAGATAATTGTTCAAACATTTTTGGGCTATGGTGTATGGTTAAAGCTTTTTAAGACATGCATTTAAGACACAGAGGCTTGCAACCAGCTGAGGAAGATTAAGCCTCTTTGATTTACGCATCATAACTGTCTGGATGATTAATAATTTAAACTGATTATTTTATATGATCTCTTTAAACACAAAGAGCTGTAATAAGAAATTCCTGCATTTCATAAAAAAAATATATAAAATTCAAATCCACTGATTAGTGCATATGACCTGTTTCACAAGGTTGTTACTATTTTTGCTTTTGTGATTTAAAGAATGTGCAAAATTTCATCAATGTGCTGCCGTGACCTTACTCCTCATGTTTAAAGGGTTAATAATAGGAATTTATTAGAATTCTGTTTAAAAACGAAGATATAAAATGCAAAAAGTACTGGAGGCTTCTTAGAATCCTACCAATCAAGCCACATAAAAGACAGAAAAGAGCACAGAAAGATGCCTCATGTTTTAAGCAAGTTCACAATTGTTTTTTTTTTGTTTTGTTTTTTATTATGAGGAATTTTTTTCATTAATATTTGAAGGCAGGCTCAGTTATGAAATACTTCAGTGGTTGGGATTCTGCACTTTCAGTCTTGCAGGGCCCAAGGTCAAGCTTCATTCAACCTCAACTTTAAGAGGTTCTTAAAGTTCCTGATGACATGGACCCCAAAATATGAAGCTCCCCATTCAAAGGAACCCCTTCATAAATTCACGTGAAAAACATTTATACTATGTGAAGAATTATTTTTTCCACCACACTGCTAAAAAACTGCATTCAAAAGAAACAAAGAATAAAGTAATCTTCTGAGATTTGACCGGTCTTTAGAAAGCCCAAATTAACCTTGACGGCTGCAAAAATATACTCTGCAAAATCTTTGTATCTCTCTTAAATTTTTATGAACCCCACAACACCCCCTAGTTTGAAATGGTACCAAACACAACTCAAGCTAATCTAAGACACAAGGAAGGTCAAATCACCAGTCAAGCCCTGTACCGGATGTAGACTGGCATGCCAGGAGTCATTCTAATGATGCTTCCCAGGAAGGTATTCAGGGCAGCTGGATAAAATAGGACACTGTACTGTATTCTAAAAAACTCCGACTTGGAGGTCTAAGTGGGTTATATCCTCTACAACATTGATTTTGCTTAATACTTTGATGATCGCTCTAAACCGCAAAACAAACAGCCCCATCTAAAATGCATAAACAATGAACAAAATGCATCAGAGGGACCCCAGCCATTTTTTCTTGCCCACAGCATAAACAACACACTACCGCATAATCATAGATAATGCTTTCCTTTCATTTCTATCAGTAAAATGAGGCCAGGCATCTTTGTGCACATTGTATATCATTATGAAACGAAACACAACCTTACTTTGTTGCCCTTACACTGGGTGGGCTATTCCATGCTGAAGATGGAGTTATAAATAAGGGACCAGTGGGTTCCCTCGCAGCATTAAAAGTTGAACTATGTCTCACCGCAGGCATCTGGAAAGGATTGATCGGGCTGCATTAGGAGTAGGAGATATTTCTATGGCGAAATGCTGGCCTCTGAACACTGGTCAGTCTATAGTGCACGCTAGCACTTCAGAATGAGCCAGCAGCCATCTTAAGACGTGAGCTAAGACACATTCCTCATGGACCATCTAGCACGCGTTGCTATCCAGCCTGTTGTTCTTGCATAACACATGACGGTGATGTATGTTGCCTCTGGAGCTCAGCGTGCACTCACAGGACGCCCAAAACTTTCCCTTCCTCACATTCACTTCAAAGAACTTTTACCTCTGAGATTGTACAACAAAAGTACAAATAGCATAAATAATGTAGCAAGTGCAAAGAAAGGCATTACTTTTCAACTCAATTTCACAGAGCAACAAAAATATATGCTTGTAAATGTGTAATAACATGCATAGCAAATCATTGCATATACTCACGTGTATGTTTAAATCCATGTTTTACTCAGACCAACAAAGTGCACTGAACAGGCGTCTCAAATATAGATCAGCAGTAGACTAACATAGGGTCACATTACAACTAATCTCTAATCAATACCATGAAACCAAGAACTCAGATGTTAGTGCAGTGCATCAAGGTTGTTCTTATTGCTTCAAGGCAGTATGACAGCTAGCAAGCAGAGGAGCGGGAGGGGGATTTCAATATTCTAAGTGTGTATTGTCTAGCTGAAGCTGATCTGATTAATCCTTCCTCTGCATGTGCCAGGAGAGATCTGACCCAACTTTACATGATGCTCTGTAAATCTAATTCCTCTGGTGCAACGGTGCCCTACATCCTGGCATTTCTCCAACTGACAAAGACTTGTCAATCATACAGCAGACTAAACGTCAGGGTGCATTGACAGGCATTGTGGAAGTTCATTTTTATTAATGGTTATAAAATTATTATAAAATTGCTTTCCAAAAATGGGGGGAATGGAGATTGAAGATTACTTTTTTCAAATATGTGTTATGTACACACACACACACACACACACATACATATATATACATAATAAACGGTACATATATATATATATATATATATATATATATATATATATATATATATATATATATATATATCTCCAAGCCATGTATCATACTTCTATTTTTTTCCATGTACCACGTGACCCTCTAAAAATAATTTAACAAAACAATGATAGTAATTTGCTACTTTGTCATGGTGCAGGGTATAGATAGACCAATGTTGCCAAGTCCACGGCTACCCTGAGATAGATAGATAGATAGATAGATAGATAGATAGATAGATAGATAGATAGATAATTCGAAAAAGTGTGAATATTGTTAAAAAAGAAAAATTCATCAAATGGGATCATAAAACAAAATACAAATCTTTAAGAATATATAACAATTTAAGCTGCAAAAAAAAATTATGTAATTCATCTGTAGAACAGATAGGCCTACCAATAACCAAATCTCAGAAAATATTTATTTATAAACTATAACCACTGTGATCAATGCATTTAGCAGATAAAACACTTAAACAGTTGAATGAGTGACTGTACATACCTGGTTTGGATCACATGCCTTGAACACATGGCATGCCATCTCAGACTCGGGGTTATCGGGTTGACTTCTGATAAGGTAGGCAAAATAAGACAAGTCATTGCTATTGTGGATAAATCTGGAGATAAACTGCGCTTTGTGCTCGAATATGAAGACGGAGGGGTTGCTGCTGTTAGCTGGCACACAGCGGATCAGAGGAGGCGAGAGATACAGCTGAACTTCTCTGGCCTGTGCGGGACCGGACTCGTTCTTCTCACTTTTCCTCCGGATCTCCGCCAGCAGCCAGGGCAGCATGGGCAGCGTGGTCCGCCTGTCCAGAGACGACCAGCCCATGTACCAGAGAGCAAACCTTTTGTCTGCCTTTTGATTACTGTCATTATTCCCTTTGCCATCCTGTCCCTCCATCTCTCCAAGAGCTCCGGGACAAAGACTTTAGTTGCTTTATTTAACAACTCAGTGCCTTTATACTGCTAAATGCTTAAATATATGCATGCACGGGTCAGTATTATGCGAAAGTAGCTTGAAACATCACTCACGCTTTAGTCAAAAGTGCGCGAGGATCGTGTGTCCTGGAGAGCGTAAGTACAAAAGTAATGGCTTTTAAGATGCGGCGATGATTTTAGCTTTTGTTCCAAGGACAGTTTACTGTTTCAAGAAAAAACACATTGATTCAAATGGTCTGAGGGCTCGAATAATCCATTTATGAAGTTAGGCGATTCGTTAGCGTGCATCAATACACAGCTGCTTGAAGGAGGCGCGTTTTATTCCTGCAGATTTCTCAGTCCCAGCGCCTCGGAGTGTGTGTGTGGACGCCGCAGCGGACAGACGCAGACCAGCTGGAGTCCTTTAAACTCGTTCTACATCACTTTTCAGTCGTTCTGGTGTCATTTAACGGCGTTGGAGAACAGAGTGCTGTTGTTCCAGGAGGAGTGGCCGCAGCAGCCATAGGAGAGGCGTTCACTTTAGTGTGTGTGTGTGTGTGTGTGTGGATCTCTGGCTCCCCTGTCTTCTGGAAACACACGGCACTGGCCTGACTGAAGAAAGCAAGTCGATTTTATCCAGACTTAGGATTTATTAATAGTTAAACGGTTTTACAGCTTTCTCACATTACTCCAATGAATATAAAAAAATGTTGATATTCTGTTAGATATAATTGTTATATATTAATTATTGCACACCCAGCCCCCCCGCCCCACTCCCATTAACCCCAGAGCCCTATTATTAACCCCTAGACCCCCCCCCTTTTTTTTTTACAAAACCACTAAACCTTTTGCTCAAGAAAATACGTCTTTTGCCTATATTGTGTTACAACCAGCCCCAGTCTCCCATATATAATACACTAATTTTATTTAAACTCAAACCAAACATATTATCAGGAAAATAAACACTTAAAAAAGTCAGCGTTGCACTCAGTTCAGAGACTTACTGTGGACAAAGCATTCTTCACATTTCTAGCAAGTAAAGGGTGAGGTTCAGGGTGTGTTTAAGGTGATCACACTTGCAAAATTCTTTGTGAATTCAAAGGTATTCCTATGCATGTGAAGTTTAATTTGAGCAATATTTTAGCAATATTAAATACTGCATGTGCAGTATCCAAACTGGAAACACATCATCACATGATTCACTTCTACTGCCACGCAGGGCTGGACTGGGACAAAAAAATCAGCCCTGGACTTCATCCAGACCGGCCCACTATTCACGTAAACATGTGCGCGCGCGCACGCACACACACACACACTACACGTCTATACATACATTAATCTGCATGTAAAATTACTGATTAGAATGTATTACTATCAAAACCAAGAAAAAATATTAAAATAATAAACAAAGAAAATGCAAATGATTTTATCAGGCTTTATTTTAAATATCTAAAGGTCTTAACTGATGTGCTTCTTATTAATCTAATAGTGCAGCAACATAACACTTTTTTTTTATTAATTAATTATATTACACATATTACCTCTGACCTGTTGTCTGCTTATAGTAGGCTAGTATTAAGACCACTGATCTACACTAAATGTTTTATAAAGACCATTGATCTACAATAAAATAAAAGAGTAAATAAGACAAAGAAAGTTGTGTAGTGATTTATTTAAAAAAAAATTCTTAACATAATCAAAGGCCTTTAAAAATCCTTGAAGTAGACTGGCTGATATGTTCAAATGCAGAGCTCAATGCTAGTGTTCAAAACTGTACTTGCCCTGCTAAAAATAAAAACATACAAATAAAATTGCTATTGTTTTCTTTGTAAATAAGCTGCAATCTCATTTCACAATTCCAATTTCAATACCACAATAAAAGACTAACTATTAAGTTCAAACATTAATGAAGACAAGGTAACAGTCAGTAATAAAATAAGAAAAAAAGATCATAAATAGCACCGTTTTCAGGTACAGATATTACATATCCAAATATAAAATACTTCACTTAACACACACACACATATATCCTTGTTAAAGCTGTTATTCAAGAGCAGTGAGTTATTTCTCTCTGTCTTTTGTTCACATTAATGACACAGACCGACAGTAGGTATAAGGCTTCTGCCTGGCACTTTAAGAGATTTTTTTCTCAATTGATTACAAATTGAAAAAATATATCTCCCATAAATGCTGTAAATATACAGAGACATAGAGCATCAGCTTGTATTATTAAATGTTAAAAATAATTAAATGTAATGCAGTTTTCATTATAATAACAATTATTTAATGACAGGTAAAAAAAATATAATAAATATGTACTATAGTGCACATATTTAGCAAAATACTCCTTTCTTATGGCTATTTTTCAATCTCAGCTAACCTTGCTATGGTCTTTAAATGGCTTTCTTGAGGTAAATGTAACATTCTGTGAAATAATTGTTCTCCTGATGTTTTGACTGATGACTGATTGATCGATATTATTTATGAGGCATATATACATTTCTGTAAGTTGTACTGTATCTTTAAACAAAGTAACAGATGATCGGTTTACTAGAACTGAGGCGCTAAAGCGATCTGTCACGTCACATTTTATTTTACGCCAAAACGGTATTGTCTGAATTTTGTAATAAAATGGACAGAACCTGAGAGCTGAGAATTTTAAAAGTTATTTATATAGATCACTGAGTCTATAGCTCGATGCCTTCCAGCAAATAATTTATTTATCTTGACACATTTGGCATCTGCCTCAAGTTCTTGTCGTTTTCTCTCTCTCAACGTTCGGCCCCTCCATTACGCTTAGATATTTTATTATTTAAAGTATTTAATTTTGTTGTTGTAATGGGCCGCTTTTCAAGGCTAGAACTTCATTCTGATTGGCCAATGAGCAGTGAACACGTCACGCCTCGCAGCTCGCATCAGCATCATGCGCACGCGTCGTTTTATCTGTTCTTTATACTGCTTTTTGTAATGTTTTAAATAAATTATTGTTACTAACCTTAAAAAAAAAAAAAAACATCATACTGCTTCACGAGAGAGACACATAAGGCCGGAATTGTACCATACAACAATATAATAACGAACATATTTGCGATTATTAATGATTTAAAAACAAAATACATAAGGCACCGGCCCAACCAGACCGCGGCCCACCGGGAATCTCCCGGTAGTCCCGATGGCCAGTACATGCCTGCTGCCACGTGTTTATAAAACAAAAGAAAGAAATTGTAGGCTACTGCACAAAAAAAAAAAAAAAACGAATACTCAACGGCGCCCTCTGCTGTCTCAGAGTTACAATGGATTTTGATAGAATACTGGACATATTTCGAACCAAATACTAGCATACTTCAAATTAAATAGTATATAGTAGTATAGTAGTAGTTGTATAAAGTAGTATAGTAGTCTATAGAAATATAAGTATTGTAGAAATAGTAAGAGTATTGTGTTATCCAGAAGTACACAACCTGGATGCTGAGCTCTCATTTAAAGAGAATTCTTTTCAAGCTGTAGAAAACCTGACAACAGACAAACATGTTATTTAACGCTCTTAAGAGATATGTTTAATAATATAATAATAATTTATGTGTGTGTATGTGATTTTTATTTAATCGGAAAATAAAACTGCTTTTAATGACCTGGTAGACTTTTATAAAGATCTACCAGCAAAAGCAGCCAGCCTAACATCAACAGCAACATCTGGATTTCAATCCAGGTTATAAGTCAAACTGGTGGCCAAGCACATTGCATTGTGGAATACAGCATACTGCACACAATGCCCAATATATTATATACTAAATTGTATACTGCAGACACACTTTCTATCATTTGAACTTCAGTAACTTTAAGTATTTTAAATATTAAGTTAATTCATATTAATATATTTTATTAAATACAACAACTGACAAATTTGAAAAAGGTTTACTTTTTTTTTATATTTTTTTATTTTTTTATATCAGATTCAGAGCATAATAATTCGAATCATTTTTATGTATGCTTTCATGAAAACACATTTTTAAAGAGTTCTCTCGTGTTACTATTGTTGTCTTCAAGTGTTGAATAAGTGCCAGTTTCAGACAAGACACTAAATAAGAAGCACCACTCCCAGAAATAGATGAACATGAGACCCATTTAAATGTAGCCCATCAGAGACCCCCTGTAGCCCATCATCACATTTAGCCTGTAAGAGTTTCTTTATAGGCACAGGTTGCAAAGTCAAATTCAAATATATTTACATGGGATCTTTCAGCCAAAACAAAAAGAGCAGATCAGCCCTGCAGTGAAGAAGATTACAGAGCTGCTAAAAATAAATTTTTCCAGACACTAAAAAAAAAAAAAAAAAAAAACAGGATGACCTGATTTTTTTTTAGTGTCTAACTTATGCCTTTTATATATATAAAAAAATAATAATTTTTTTTGGACAAAACCAAATCCAACATCCACCCTACTGTTAAGCGCTGTGATTACTGTTCATCAGGTGCAACACATTCAACAGGACTATAAACAAATACAAAATATTGATTCAGTGAATATATGTGTTTTCCACTCTAAAGAAATTCAGGTTATTAAGCATCTCATAAGTGTTACTTGTTATTTGAAAGTGGAAAAACCAATAAGAAGCAGAGCAATAATAAATATAGCTGCAAGCAGCAATAACGGGGCCAAGCACTACAGAAGCAAGCTTCAGACGAACGGCAGGAATGAGTAATTAAGACAGTTTTAAGATTATTTTAGGCAAAATGGCTTGAAAACAATAAACACAACAACTAGTAATAGGATTTATTGGCTTATCACGTGTAACCAATAGGTGGTGCTGTTACCAAATTAGTTTGGAATGGTCAGTGTGAGGTGACGATGACACATACAAAGTTTGGTGCAAATATGTCAAAGCTTTGCAGAGATACAGCCTCAAATGAATGTTGGCATCATTCCAGCAAATTCGTTGATGCGCTAAATGAGAACCGTTTCGTATATCGACATGGAATCCATAACATTTTGCCAGCATGGTCTGAAGATGATCCACGTCAAATTTGGTGAAAATCTGACTAACGGTCTAGGAGGAGTTCGAAAAAGTAGGTTTTCAACATTAATCAAAATGGCGGACAGGAAGTTCAGCCAAATAAGGAAAACTTGGTATCTATGTTCACGGCTTGACCCAAGGAATCTATTAATATCAGTGTCATGTCAATAGCCAGATCTTTTCAAAAGTAATTAGCCTTTATGTAAATTGAGTTATAACTTTCAAAATATTTTGAGTACCTTCAGGGGATGGTGTTGTTGGCACATTCTGAGTTTCGGAATATAACACCAATGCATTTGTTTAGTATAGCCTTTTATTTCACATAAGTGTATTGAAGTCAATGGGAATTTCATGTTTTGTTCTATTATAGCGTCACCAAGAGGCTCAGTCCCACCATTTTTTTCATGTGTCATCAGAGTGAGCCCATACATATGCGTGTCAATTTTGGTGAAAATATCTCAATTCACTTCAGAGTTATAGACATTTACATGAAAAAAACACGTAAAAATTGACTGACTCTTGACTTTGATTGAATATTACTACCCCTTACTATCAATATTTTTGCACTTGGGCATTGGCGTTTCGCTATCGACCTATTTTTCCGAACTTCTGACGGTGGTTTCGTCTAGATCAGACAAGCGGTTTCGAAGATATAGCCAAATGTTTTTTAAGCGCTAAATCACAACGCTACACAAACTGTAAGGCGAAACCTAGCATGTTTGGTATCGTAGGACTCGGTAAGGTTTCAGGAGTCTAATTTGATGAGTCTCGTGAAAATAAGTCGACCACACCCAGAGTTATAAGCGTTTAAACAAAGATGATCACCACTAGGTGGCGCTGTTTCGAAACTTCTCACGCTCCTTCAGGACATTGTGCTGATGACCCATACCAAGTTTCGTAACAATCCGTTGATGCGTTCTTAAAATACAGCATTTTAGCACAAAATTCAAAATGGCCGACAGTCAAAATGGCCAAGATGGTAAAATTGGATATCACTCGACTCAACATGTTGCCCTGAATCTAACAAGACCAATGTTATGATTTTTGGACAAACTGTTCAGAAGTTATAAGCAAAAATAGCAGTTTTCATATCTCCGGACCAGTAGGTGGCGCTGCGCCGAAACGCAGCATGTAGCCTCAGGTCATGCTTGTTATGACATGTACCAAGTTTGGTCTGAATAGTATAAGTCGTTGCAGAGATACAGCCTTACGACTGTTTTTGTAAGCGCTATGTAAAATTTGTTAGAGCGTTTATCGGAAACGGTTTGACGAATCAATTTGAATTCCATAACTTTTTGCCAGCATGGTCTGAAGATGATCTGAGCCAATTTTCGTGAAAATCGGACAAACCGTCTAGGACGAGTTTGAAAAAGTAGGTTTTTTGAAAAATTGAAAATAGCGAAAAAACTAAACCTTGCGATTTTTGAATTTTGGAGTTATTAAACTTGGCATGAGCCAAGGATTCAGAGGAAAAAATAATTTCCATTTTCTGGCATACGGTTCAAAAGTTATTAGCATACAAACATTGAAAGTTTGGACCTTCGGTGCTTGGCCCCTAATAATGTGTTCAATAATAATGTGAAATGGAAATTTATGATTATCCACAGAGGGAAAAAAAAGCACATGAAATGACATTTTCTAACATAATACCATTATTAATAGGATAAAGTAAGAATTTTAACCTTGTAGCTACTGTAACAGTAGAATAAAATAAAAGCTCAGTTCAAGATTCAAAAGACAAATTTACGTTGTTAAACTGTTAAATACTGTACTTGTATGTCAATATTAGACAAAATGGTTCACAATCACTGCTGTAAAATTCACATGCAGAAAAACATTAAACAGTCTCCAAAACAGAGGCCATTTCCTTGAACTGCCTGTAGAAGTTCTGAGGGACAAAATAACAGAAAGACAACGATCAATTGCAGCAGTTCAGAGCTGAATGAAATGAGGAAAATGCATTCTTCCATACCTGAAACTGCTGAACTGTCATCTCAAAAGATTTATATGACATCTTTCCTGATGTGTCTGCAATTTTCATCAGAACAGAGATGAACGGGGAGTTGAGGGACCGACAGGTATCTGAGCTCACTGCCATTCCAAGCTTCCACTGAATATCTACAAGCTAAGAGTGAAGAAGCTTTGATATCAACAACCTGACAGAGAACAGTGGCTGACCGATATTTACACTGCAAGATAGAATCATGTGACACACCTGTCCAATACTAGCCATATTCAGGACCTCCTGATGTGCATGTAGAAGAGCACCACGTTCAGTCCAAAGCTGGTGCACCACCGGTAGCGTAGATTTGGACCATTTACTGCTGCATTCAGTCAATTTACTGACCAAGACATCCGAACTGAGATTGCTCTTTGCAGCTAACCTGAATAAATAAACATTTTTCATTAAATCAAATGCAACAGGCACATATCAAACCAGACAAACTGACAGGCTTCATGTGTATGCACAGGGGATTCGAAAAAAGCCTTTTTAATTCCCAAACATATACATAAATGACAGTCTGTACTTAGAAAGATAATACTGTACCTAAAATAGTATGTCATCAGTTTTATAATATCTTGAACAGCTTTCTGATCAAGGTTTATCCCAACTCTATGAAATTTCTGTTAGGGAGATGAAAGCATTGCAAAGACATAAAACAGCAGGTACATGCATGCTTAATTTATAGTATATTTAACAGGGATGTCGATTTGTGAACTTACATCACAGGTTTCAATCAAATCTACTGCTCTGTTCTGATCCTGAAGATAAACCAGGATTGACTGAAGCTGGAAAATAAAATAAAAAGACGAGTGACAGAACAGTCAATACAACACTTAAAAATAGTACATTCACTAAATAACTGCTACGATAATATGTCAGTATGATCTGTGACGTGTTGCATTTTGTAATGATTTTCTTTCCACTACTTGGCTGGACCATGTTATTACATGATCTACATTTTACCGTTTCTGCAAACAAGTCTATTGGGAGCTTTTCGATTGTTTCGACGACACCATCCACACCTGCCGTGAAAAAGTCACCGCTTATCAGATTTTTATAATTTATTAATGTTAGGTCATGTCGATTAGTTATGTTCTGTGCAGAAAATCACCAAGCGTTATACTGCACATGATGAAAAATACATATTAACATATTCATATATGGTTAACTTTTGCAGAACGGGATTTAATTTAATTTGTTTTTATACAGTCTATAAATTTAACACACGCTGCTGCATTGCTCTTTACATTTGCAAGAAAATATTAACAAATTCTACTCACTAGTGGACAGATCCAGTCCTAACATCTTCGAAAACCTATCGCGATATTTACAATATGACTACTGCATTCACCATATGTTAAAAGCGAGTCTTTAAATGCAAGACTGTTTTGAAAGCAGTTCAGTCAAAGTTCAGTCCAGTAGAAACTATTCTTTCTTCTTTCTGTTTATTGGCGTTTGGCAGACTAGTTTATTAGTGCATTACCGCCACCAACTGAACTGGAGTGTGGAGCATCGATAGTCTTATAATATAATTTCCTGTATCTTTAAGATATTTCAACAAAGCAAATCTAATATTATTCTTCCTTTTTAGACTACTTAATATATCTACTAGCATCATGCTTCCACCTTCTTCTATTACTTTAGATTCTAACATTTGTTTTTCGTTGTTATATGCTCTACAATGCAACAGTACATCATTCACAAATCATAGACAGTAAAATAAATCCCTTTAAAATCAGTTCCAGACCGGAAGTGATAGATTTCAATAAGATTTCCTTTCAAAATAATAGTACCACAGTCGGTTGGCGTTACGAAGAAATAATTAAGAAAAAAAAAATATCTGAACAAAACAAGGGTACAAAAAAAAGGTCACCCAAGGTGCATCTTGGACATCCCAAGTGAATTCTAAATTAATCCATTTTTATATTTTTTATTTATGTGAATGTCAATGAAAAATAATTAGCTTATGTCTGAGATAATAAAAATGAGAAATATAAAGTCCAATCATCCAGTCCCTATCATATCTAATGTAATCTCACAAAATGCCATTAAGTAAAATCTTCTTTCTTTGTTTGACATCTTTAGTACTCATGAGTTAAACTTAATCATAAAAAAAAAAAAAAAAAAAATGCTACATTTATTAGTCATAATATAAATATCAATAGTAACTTAATTTGACATTATGTGCTTTTGCATTAAAAAAATAAATAAATAAAATGAATGTATGTATTTAGCAGACACTTTTAACCAAAGCTACTTACAGTGCATTCAGGTTAACAATTTTTACCTAATATGTGTTCCCTGGGAATCGAACCCACAACCTTGCTCTGCTAATGCAATGCTCTACCACTTGAGCCACAGGAATACAAAAAAGGTCCTTTTTAAAAATAACTGAAAGACTAATATATATATCAACAGAAAATTATTGTCTGTTATAATTATATTGTGGATATTATGTCAAATTATTAATATTAATTCAATGTATGTAACGTTTGAGCTTTTATTTTGAAAATACTGTCTATCAGTTCTCCCGGAAGTCGGAGTTACGTCTCAGGAAGTTTTGTCTCGTCGCGGGTTAGTGCATTTCAAGGATGGCTGCTGTGCGAACAGAGAGAGGAATCCCGCTAAGTGCGGTATGAATATTTAATACATTTCTTTGTCCGACATGTGTAATTAACGCGTGGTAGAAAACACTGTCCTAATAGACGTAATGATAATAGATATATTGAAAAGTTTAAACGTAATAACTTCTTACACTGTTAGCATGTCATTGACATGCTGACGAACTAGATGTAATCTTAAATAAACTATGTGTTTTCTCTTAACAATGAACAATATATTTTTTTTCACAGTGCACTGAATACGGTATATGATCGTTTAATGTCAGGGTCGTGCATTTGTTTTGATGTGACGTATGTGTTCGTTGTCCTATCAGAAATGCTCAAAAATCGGATATTATTTTCAGTTTCGTTTCTCTGCCAAAGGGAATTGCTTGAATGGGCCATATGCTGTTGCTAAAAAGAACATTATTTGGTGTATTTTGGTAATGAAATGTGTTTATGTGGTTTAAGGATAAAAAAAAAAGATAATAATAATAAAACATTTTCCACACAATGTACATTTTTGTTGCTCCTCTATGCAGGGATGGGCAGTATTTCAGATACATGTATTTAAAATACAAAATACTATTTTGTATTTTAAAGCCTTTGGAAAAAAATCAAATGTAATTTGTATTTAAATCCATTTAAGACGAGTATTTTTGTATTTCTAAATACTCAAAATACTTTGAGCCAGTTAACCTCTTTATCAGGGTGCTGTTTTCATGCATCAACTAGTTCAGACCAGACACGCCCCTCCCCCCCGACCCCAACATTCATGCACGTGAGCCAGGGTCGGCAACTTTTCTGGAATAAAGTTTGAATCTTTAACGTTACTGCATGTTAGGGATGGGTGATATCATATGACAATATCGTAAATTCGTAGCGATGGTATAAATTGTGAATCGATGGAACTTTTTCTAAATCTTTTACATAGGACTTTCCGCTTTCTCTTTAGCTTTGTTCAGTTGAAGCCTTGTATATACCAGTCCCTCCAGAAAAACGCGGACTTTTTTTGTGATTGTTGCGGGCAAAAATCCTTGATTTTGCGGCACGTTTTCTTAAAAAAAAAAGCGATGGAATATGCGGGATATTTTTGCAATTTTATGCGATGAAATTGCGTGAACTTGCAAAAACTGCGGTTTGATGAAAAAGAGAAAATAGGTGATTCCCCCAACACCTTTTTCTCACTAGGCTACTACCTTAATGTAAAGAGTAATTTCTTATTACTTCCTATGATAAGTGAGCATAATAAATCACAGAATATTTAAGTTGCAATCTCTTGCTGCAATGTAAATTATTTTACATACTACTAATATACTTACAACTGTTCTGTAACAAAAAAGTGCAATCTTACAACTGTAAAGTTGCATCAACTTCTGAATGAAACTACAACAGTGGTAGCCTAGTGAGAAGGGGGTGTTGGGGGAATCACTTTTTTTTCTCCATTTCATTAAACCGCAGTTTTCGCAATGTAACAAATCGGGAAACTGCTTTGCGCGTTCTTTTGCGCTTATTTTTGTTGGCAAATAAGAATGATTTGCGCGCTTCAAGTTTCACCCTGGTTTCACCGCGGGGTTTGCAGATGATGTTCACGTCATGTAATTACGTCACTTCATAAGGTTCCCATGGCAATAGGGGGAAAATGGCGCTTTACTTATGTGAAGTAAACGCAACATTTTTCAACTTTCTGCTAATATGTGACCCGTCACGGAAACCAGTGACACAAGTCGGCAGCACAACCTTCGAGCAAAATGAGAAAGAAGCGTTTTTTTTTCAAAATTGGTGATTTTCGTTTTTTTGCAGAATCTGTTAGTTGATATCACAAAGAAGCCTCTCCGTGTTTGAGATAGCAGTATTGGTATATTTAAAAGCGTACATTTTGAGGTTGAAATCAGCTAGTTTGTCGGAGATTCTAGCACGCAGTAGGGGCGTTTCATTGTCTGTCTGTATTTCCATACTGGATAAGCCGGCTTTTGTTTCTTTTGTTATTGCCCCCGCCCTCCGAGGTAAGCGTGGCTACTTAGTATGCAGCGCTCTGGTCGGCTCTAGCGAACAAGCGCTCACTGATTCTGAAGACGATCTGAGTGAAGATAAAAGCGGCATAATAAGACTGTATAATATCCCTAATCTACAACTGAGCGAAGATGACGACGAGGAAGAATGTATTGGACTGGCGTCAGACGAGTTGGACCGTAAGATATCAGAGGCTATATCGATAGTAACATTTGATGGGGATAAAGACAGAGAAATGGGGGAAATCCGTAACATTTAGAGGCAAACAGACACACAGTGCAAACTTCGGATCTGCAAGAATACTTTTCTGTTTCTTATGGGGTGAGTTTCCATAAACATCAAAGTTTGTCGTTTTGTGTTCATTCTAAGAACACACGTTATCTCATGTTTAGTCCATGTTTAGACCTTCCCATTTCTACCTATTGTTATTAGCTGTGACGTTGTGTCTGTCGTTGCTATGCAGGGGGTATGGCTTATCTAAATGAGATGTAAATGAGCCCCATTGTCACTCGCAGCAGTGAGAACTGCAAATCTTCAGAGGCTATTTCTGCTGTTTGAGTTTTTTTGAGTGCCTACCTTCAAATGGCCACAACTTCTCCAAATATTATCAGATTTCCATGTGTTACACATCGTTGGAAAGCTTGGAGACTACACTTTCAGAATCTTTGAATAACTCAAAATGCCCCAGAACCGACTTGTGTCCCTACTTTCCGTGATTGGTCACATATATATGTGAGTTTTTTGCAACGAAAATACAGGGATTATGAAATCATGCTAGCCCCGCATATTTTGCTTTCTGAAATCGGCAATTTATGCTGCAAAAGAGCGGCGTATTTGAAAAAATGCGACCCCGCATAAATATGCGGCCTTTGGCTGATTATGCATTAAATCAAGCGATCGCATAATCGCGTTTTTCTGGAGGGACTGATATACTTTCGCAATTTGCATGGCTCTACGCCATGAACCTGCTTACAGCGTGCGCTCCTCAGTAAACCTAAAAGGCTTTTATGCTTGACGTGCTCTCCGTTGTATAATTCTGTGAAACGACAGAAGGCGACTCTGAGTAATTGTTCTCCAAACCACGAAAAAGCAGCAATGAGAGGAAGTAGTTTGCCGAATAATTGGTCAAACATCTCTTATACTGTCTATGTCAAACACTCGTTTCGTGAGAAGTTTATGAATAAATGGATTTCTTCACATGTAAACTGATTAGGTTGTGGGTCATTTTGACAACACATGTGAAAAAGTTTTTTAGTGCACTTCTTAAACCCTAACCAAATAATCAAGTTAAAACCAGTAAACTTGAAATTGTGACTTGTGACATTAGAACAAAACATATTAATATGATAACATATGTATAACACTAAATTGAACAATACTGTGTTATATATGTTTTTTAATTCATTATTTTATTTCAATTAACGATTGTATTAAACACCTACCATAACTTTATTCATTATTTCTGCTATGCAGGCTCATTTTGAAAATGTAATAATTTTAAGTTTTACAAACATGGTGCTTTATGAAAATGTAACTGGACACATTTTTTCCAAATTGTGATTGTGTTTACCCATCTATGCAAATGTTTGTTTATGTAGAGATGAAATAATTAGGTTAATCATTGTCTGTCTACATCAGTTTAGTGTAGTGATTGTGTGCATTTGTGAGGACAATGATGAAAGATAAACCACACTTTTAGTTTTATTGTTCACCAAAAAAATTGTGCCAAATGATTTCTAATTAAAAAAATATATTTTAGATAAACTTTATATTTTCTAATTATGTATATAGAAACAAATAAACTTTACATTAAACAAATATAAAAGTTACTATACTACTTGCGTAAAAAAAAAAAAAGCATCAAAAGAGTTTGAAATTCAGTTTTTGCTGTGGTATCAAAACTGATATTGATAATTGTGAAACCATGCCATATATTGTTACTGTAAAGTAAAATTAAGATTTTGGTCGTATCACCCATCGAAATTCCATCAACTAGTTCAACTAGCCAAAGATCTTGTGATCATGATTACTATCATGAGTTTACATGTGATGGTCATGCTGTGCATCTCTTTGACCATCAATCTGGATTACTTGCCCCAAATTTGACAATCTCTTTTCCAAATTGAAATTGCCAGTAATTGTTCTAATGGTGTTAATGTTGAAAGTTGTTCTGTGAAAGAGTTGTTTGGTTAGCTTGCTTCAGACTGGCTTGTGGTGCTAGGAATTGATTTACAGCATCCTGTTGTCTTGAGCTTTTCTGTGTAATCCAGCTCCTCATGTTTCAAACATGCTCCCGATCGAATATTTAATTTGTCTGGTTCGGGTCTGACACCCTACATCGCATCATATGACCCCTTTTATCAAGCATAAATCCAGTTACCACAGTAAAGATAGTTTGCAGTTTGATATTCAGATTTCTTTTGGCTATAAATACACAGTGCGCTGTTATAAACATGCAAATAATTTTGAATTTCATTCTCCATTATTTGTGAAATCAGGTGACACTATCCTCCAGGCCAAAATCAGTTTTTTTTATTTTTTTTTATTTTTAGTGACTCTTAATTTGATAATGACTATAGCTCCAAAAGTTGGACATTTAGAGGAATGAAACCGGTGTCATCTTCATCACCCTCATCTATGAATTTTTTCACAGCTCTTGTCCGTAAACCCCTTGGTAAATCTGCTAGTAAGGATTGTGAAAGAAAGGGGTTCTTTATGTTTAGCGTCTATTACCAATAAACACAGAGACTGCTGAAATACAAAAACATTGTTTTAGGTCGAGCTCGATTTATGAAAACTTTCACAATTGTATTTTATCGCATGGCAGTGTTTCTCTTTGCTCTGCCCTGCTTTTTTGCATAATAATGTCATACGGTGCTGTTCCAGTGAATAATGGTTTCCAATTCATTACGTAAATGAGCTTATACACATATACACTTGTAGACTTTGTTTGACAATAAAGTTTTGGTTGTTGTTCCTTTCCTTGAGTTCTTCTTTCACAGTTCATTACGGGTCAGCTGACCCTTTCCTTGGTCACAAATATCACTATTCTAATCTGTGAAAACTGACCCGTATTGAACTTTTAAAGTTTTCCAAGATCTGGATGGTGACATTAATGAATCAGGAAAGGGTAAACAGACAAAAACTATACTGTGAAACCTTTCGCAAATCAGAATATTGAAACAAGAACTCAAGGAAAGGTACAACAACCAAAACTTCGTTGTGAAA